>NC_062998.1:36802081-37105111 GCF_023078275.1 Leguminivora glycinivorella
GTCCATTAAAGTGTGTACACCTTTTTGGCACTTTGTACCAACTTTGTATTTCTACTTTATTCTATCTATCTACCTAATACTTTCACACCATGCTACTGATAACTGTTTGATACCTATTATACTTATTTATTTAGGTAACAGCTAGCTAAGAACAACTTGATTGGAAATGAAATGATATAAATTAATATCAAAAAATATAATACGCACTATAACTATAACCTCAACTTTTTGGCAATGTTTAATACAAATAATACCTATTAGTAGAGCGGCCAGAGTAAAAAGTTGATGTGACTGGAGAGTATACTGCTGACAAGTGGTATTACGTTAAAAGTATAGTTTTATAGTTATTTTTCAAAAAATAATAATGCAAAAATATTTTTTTACTTTTATCACTCAAAAAGGCAATAAAAAGGCCTCTTAGATAAAAAATATGTTATATAAATCATTTAGCCATAGTAGTAAGCTATTAATATTGGTATCATTTGAAAGTACAATTAATGTCCTTTAAGAATGTCTACCATTTTCTTAAAATCAATAATGGGGATGCGATATGAGTGCTTCCTAAGGTGTGATACCCTATAGATAAGTTTAAAAGGGTCGTTCTCTCGCCTGAAAGGGGGTTTTAGTTTAGTTTTCCTTTATTTGTTGATTTTATTGAGTATATTAATTATTTTGTAATTTTATCCAGAATACACGTTGGTTTCTTTTGCTGAAAATTTTCTTTTTTTTAAATAATAATTATTGTCTTGAAACCTAATGCAATGAAACTAAACTTATACTAAGTTACATTACTTGTTTATTACTTTATGGGAAGCGTAATAAATGTTATAACATTTTCCGATACAGAGTAATATTATCAAATTAAATTCAAAGGAGGCCACATACTCCACATAGTCATAACTACTTTTCCTTATGTCATTTATATTTTATTCAAATAAGTTACATAGCATAACAGTAAAACCAAGGCACTGTGAAACTAAAAAATAAATAACAATACAATACAGCACATAGCAAAAAAATAGAAATTAGAAATTTGCTGTAATATGTGGGTCAATACTGCTTTAAAGCAAACGCTTGAGATGTGTGATTTTTTTTGACGCTGAGTGTATTTGCAGGCGCTGCATATACTTACGCCGTTACGCATTATTAATAATAAATAAGCTCTTAAATCTTATCCTGACTTTTATTGAATAATTATGTTTTCAGAAAAGTGGCTAAAAGTGATGATTGTAATTATAACTTAATTTTAAGAATTTAATGTGTATAACGACCGAAGTCCAATCGTTTTGATTTTACGATTACTTTTTAATACTGGGTCAAAAAAACCGCACCTCTCAGTCGTTTGAGTTCAAGCGGTATTACCCTTAATATTATATAAGTAAAAGTATGACTATGTGGCCTTATTTGACATTTAATTTTACTGTCTATCGGAAAATGCCATCACATTTCTCATAAAAAAAGGAAATTTTCAGCAAAAGAAACCAACGTGTATTCTGGATAAAATTACAAAAAAATTAAACACAATAAAATCAACAAATAAAGGAAAAAATAACTTAAAACTAAACTTAAACCCTAGTTTTTCCTCCCCTGGCCCTCCGTGTAGCTTTCAGGCGAGAAAACAACCCATAATACCTATATGTCACCTTTACCTCCCCTTTTAAACTCGTCTAGGGTATCAAACCTAGGGAACCACTCAAATCGCATTCCCGCTTTTTTCTTTGTAACCACCGTAGACTGGCGATTATTGATTTCAAGAAAATGGTAGATATTGTTTCTTAAAGGACTTTAATTGTACTTTGAAATGATACTAATATTGATAGGCTACAATGAATAAGATTAGAGCTGTATTTGCTTGAAACGAATATTTGCGCGAGGTGTAATTTGTTTGACGCCGAATGTATGGGAAGTTGGGAACATTGGGAACGTGTGTCAAACGGTGCGCCTCGAATTCGGTTATGTGCTTGTAGTAAAACGTTTTTTTGCATTATTCTTAATAAAAAAGTAACTAACAAAACTATACTTTTCACATACAAGAAATCTTAATCAGCATGTTATACGCTTTCAATCGACACCTCATTTTTCAAAATTGGATAATATAAGGGGTTCTAGACAAATTGGCAAAAAAATTAAACCCGTAACCGCGGTTTTTGTGACGTCATAGTTAACCCCCCACAGTCTGAGAAAGCGAAAGTCATTATTTATGTACCTTTTAAGGCCAGAAACCTTTTTCTTTAAAATTTAGCTTAAAACCAATATTTCGTAAAAAGTCATAATTTTTCGTTGGTAAACTTCGGGAGATAAGGGGGAATGGTATTTTATTTTTTACATTTTCCTTCATAATTCTTTTTATTTTCCACTACAAAAACATTATAAAAATAGTTTTGATATGTACAATTTGAGCTCTTTCTAACGATACCCCACTTGACCTAGTAACTTGACATTTACGGTTTGCCCCCCTTCCATTTTGGCCGTTTTCTACAATTAATATTAATATATTTTTAAAAATAATAGTTCCAGCTTGTAGAGGTTTAAAGTATTCATAACTGTTCCAAATTTCAAATCGATAGCGTAAGTAGTTCTCGAGATATTTAGAAATGTGACAGACATACAGACAGACGGACAGAGCGTCGCCATAAGGGTTCCTTTTGTACCTTTTTGGTACGGAACCATAAAAAACATCATATAGCAATCATCATTTCATACGGAGAAACGGAAGCTCTAAAACACAAATATCGAACTCGGAACAGATGATGATGATGATGATGATTGATAACAAGTAATGGCAAATGTCAGACAGATAAAATTAAAAATCGCGTAAGGTGTACTACCTTTATATTTTAGTACAATTAGTACGTTTTCACATTATCCGATCCGATATCGGATGTAGAACAACAACAACCAATCTGGGATTTTTCCATCGAAATCCTTCCGACATCCGACATCGGATCGGATAATGTGAAACCGGAGTTACACCCAGATTAAAATGCAACCATGAGTTTTAAACCTCTGCAAAATTAGGTACTTTTTGGTTGATGATTCCCTGTAGAAAATAATAATATTCATTAAATGTAATGACGGTAGGTTTGTATTAGTGAAGGTGTATACGTTTCGTCAAATTAAACGAAATTACATGTTAGTGGAATGAAATGGAAAATAGTAGTGAGCTCAATTATTTTTAAATAGAGAAAAAAATTCAAGAACCAAACGTTACCTAATAAACAACCCTCAAATTTGACAGCTCAGGTTTGTTTACACTTTTTTCAAGTGCCAAAAGTACAGGGTATAGGTCTCAGTAACGTCTATCGCTCACAACTATATCACAACGATACCACTTGTCAGCAGTATACTCTCCAGTCACATCAACTTCAAAACTAGACGACTTTTTTCAATTTCGCCGCCTTACAAGAATCTTATATATATCTCTGGATAGTGCGTGCCGACCAATGAGTTGAAGCCAGAAAATTTGACCTTGAATTACGTCACGCCGGTCTTGCATCTCTTTCTTTAGGGTGTCCATGATTAAGCATACATTAGGGATATCCCGCGGAATTTGACGTATTACATCTCTCGACACAGGCTTAAAACCTTTGAACCTCCGTTTTGACAATATTCTCAGCTTGATATGATATTGATATGTGTTAAAATGTCAAATATTAATATTAGCGCCATCTATCTGAGCGTACTGTAAGAGAGTCGGCCTATCAGTGGAGAGCATCCAAACATTTAAACAACGCTTTGAATCAATATTTTTTTATATTTTAGGAGCTAAGTACAACCGTTCACTCTCAATCGCTGCTTCTATCTGAATGCCCCATTGAAGTGTCTGTTTTCCTTGACGTTCTTATACTGTTCCAATTTTAAATCAGGGACTGCCAGTCAGCGACCATGACTGCTGTAAAAGGTTTCATTCTGAATGCGAAACCTCTTACATATCCCTCCCCCTTATGTTAGAAGCAGCCATTGTTCACAATACTACACCCTATCCTATCCTATTCTACCCTAACTACCGGTTGGCCCTACCTAAGCCAGGCCCCCCTACACACAAAAAAAAAAAAAAAAAATCTCCTAACACCCAATAGTGACAGCCTCATTCAAGGTAGCCAACATCTAACGCTCTTTGCGTGGTTGCCTAGTCCACGGTTGAGACCGCCATAATTTGGATAGTTGGACTATAGCCAAGGTCCTCGCAAATTAGTCAGATATGGACTATGGTTAGGAAAACCAATGGCAAAAACCTAACCCCTGCCCATCGACTAAACCCTTTTATTTTGAACTTTCTGACAGCTAATTGTCTGTGGCCATGACTAGATGACATTGACATGACAGCTGTTAGCAAATTCACCTAACTTCAAGTAAAAAAACAAGGCAAAACGTTTATTTCACATGAAAAAACATAATAAATTTTGAAGATGCCGATTCTTGTTGGCGGTGGCGTTGAAGTGGGGGCTTCTCATGGCCGCCAATCTTCCCGCCGCGCCGGTTGCGAAGTGAAGTGGAGCCCGAACGGCTCATGAAGATTGCTGCAGCTGCAGTGCGCTGCACGTTGGTGATGACGACGAAGTGGGGGTTGCATATGACCGCCAGCCATCTCGCCACACCGTGAACAGCTGGATCAACTGGTCATCTAGTCGGCCTTGTCTTGATACATGTAAAAGAAATGTGTATGAACATTGTTCTTTGTAGTCAGGAAATTATAAGGGTGTTGTGACGTATTACTCTATAACTTTAAACAATTATATCTATTTATTAAATATTTACAGTTTGGGGTGTGTTTTATTCCACAGTTTACATGTTTTTATATAACTTAACCTTATTGGTAGCTATAGGAAAACATTATGGAATAAATTTGAGCAATCAGTTATCAATAATTGTATAATAAATTAATAAATAAATTTCCCAAACCATGTACTGCACTCCACTATTCAAAATGCACTCTGAGCATTGGCTACTATGTACAAAATTAACCTTTTCAACACCATATGCAATTGCAAATTTTCTGTCAATTGTTATTTTACTTTATTATTTTAGCTTATTATTTTTTTATTTCTAATTCAATGTATGCGGTTGAAAAGACTAAAATTAACTTACGATGGATTACTAATGACCTATAACCTAAACCTAACCTATGGACCTAGGATAGAATTTCTTAAGTTTAACTATATGTACAATTTCTTTTCTAGCCTTTCCTTTTGACGACAGACGCTGAATGATATAGTTAACTTCAGTTAGCTTTTGGATTATTCTATAAGGGCCTTTGTACAGTCTACAAAGTTTAAGACTTCGTCCTGTTATACGTCTAGGTTTTAATACCATAACCAGGTCATTTTGGGCAAATTGCGTAAACTTAGTTTTTTTATCGTAGTATGTCTTTTGCTTCGCTTGAACTTTAGCGATTCTTGCCGCTGCCAACTTCTGTAAGTCTTTTATATGGTTCGCTTTCTCTTCTAAGGTATGAGTTTCTCCCTCCTTAATATTGAGCTCTATATCCATGCTTAAGCATGGCTCTCTGCCATAAACTATGTTATACGGTGACAGTCCTGTCGATGATTGTACCGAAGCATTGTAAGAAAATATGATTTTTGGCAGATACACCGACCAATCCTTTTGATTGTCTTGGACATATTTTGACAAAGATATATTCAGAGTCTTAAAAAGCCTCTCAATTAACCCATTCGCTTTTGGATTAAATGCAGTCGTATGGCGAAGCTTAGCACCATAATCTTCTACTGTTCTTTGCACTACCTTTGATGTAAACACCGAGCCTTGATCTGTAAGAATAGATTTAACTCCGCCTAGATTGCAGAAAATGTATTCAATAAGGAACTGGGATATAACATCAGCTGTTACTCTAGGAACGGCTTTGCATATTGCATATTTACTGAGGTATTCTATTGCTCCAATTACATAACGATGGCCTTCATTGGATTTGCAGAATGGGCCTAATATATCTAATGCCACCTGTTGGCCAAAATTATTCACCTTCACATTCACGAGTGGAGCTTTTGTATGTTTCATATTTTTCTCTTGGCATTTTATGCATGATTTAATATAGTTATCTATTTTCTTCTCCGCGTTTTCAATGTAGTAGCGTAGTTTGAATTTCTTCAGTGTTTTGAATAAGCCAAAATGTGCACCGCCCCATGCGTTGTCATGCAACTCCTGCATACAATCTGAAAATAAATTCTCAGGTAGTACTACAACATCACGTAGAGTGTTGTCGACCCATGTTTTCTTACATAATAATCCATTTTTTACATGATAGGTCTTGTAATGTCTTTCACCGTTCATTTTCTTTAAAATATTTTTACAAAACATATCTTCTTGTTGTTTTTGTTCTATGTCGCTTTTTCGAAAACTATATAGGCACAAGCCGTCTGGTTGCTCTGTGGGCTTTTCCTGCGTGTCATCATAAAGTGGATTCCGACTAAGGAAATCTGCATGAATATTATCTTTGCCCTTGCAATATACAATTTTGAAGTTCCATGGTTGTATAGCTAATGCCCATCTTGCTAAACGTCCATTCATGTCTCTGCGGGTGCGAAGCCATACCAATGCTTTGTGGTCTGTTACCACTTCAAACTCTAAGCCCCATAAATATTGTTTAAAGTATGTTATTGCCCATATTAAGCCGAGGCATTCTTTTTCAGTAATGGCATATCGTTTCTCTGCTTCACTAAGCTTTCTTGATGCAAATGCTACTGGTCTTAGTTGAGATGTTCCTTGCATGAGGCAGCATCCTAATGCTTGATCTGATGCATCAACATATAGTCTGGTAATTATGTCGTCGTCTGATGAAAAATAACTTAATATAGGAGCTTGACATATTCTTTTCTTCATTTCTTCGAACGCAGTTTGTGCCTCGGCTGTCCATACAAACTTTTTGTTTTTCTTTGTTAGTTCCGTAAGTGGTAACGTCACTTGGGCAAATCCTGATATAAATTTCCTATAGTATGAAAACAGTCCCAATGTCGATCTCAGTTCTTTCAAGTTTCTTGGTGGTTTTGCTTCTCGCATTGCTTTGACCCTTTCCTCTACCGGTTCAATTCCTTGTGCAGATACAGTATGTCCGAGGATTGTTAATTTCGTATAGCCGATCTTGCATTTTGTTGGCTTCAGTGTAAGATTTGCCTTTTGAAACTTCCTTAGCACTTGTTCTAAGGCCAATAGGAATTCTTTGAAGGTTTTTGCATACACTATTATGTTGTCTACATAAACCAGTACTGATTTGTATTTTAGCTCTGCTAGTACTGTATCCATAGCTCGCTGAAATACCGCCTGCGACGTCTTCAGGCCGAAAGGAAGAGTTTTGAAGGAATATAACCCTGACTGAGTAATAAAACTTGTTTTTTCTTTTCCTTTTCCAAGTCTCAATTGCCAATAACCAGAATTGAGGTCTAATTCTGCGAAATATCTTGCTCCTTCTAGGCATGCAAGTAGTTCCTCGATCTTTGGTATTGGGTAAGCATCGGCTTTTATTTTCTTATTTAACGCCCTGAAATCGATGCAAAAACGTGGTTTTCCATCCGATTTTTCTACAATCACGACTGGTGAAGAATACGGACTTTGTGATCGTTCAATAATGTCATTTTTTAACATTTCTTGTACTTGTTCTTCAATTAATTCTCTTTGTTTCGCTGAAGTCCTGTAAGGTGGTCTGTGGACCGGGATTTCATCTGTAGTCTCAATGTCGATTAAATAACCATTGTAGGCTCCTAGATTTGATGCACAGTAAGCAAATCTATCTTCATAATTGTGTAGCAAGCTCTTGAGTTGTTGGATTTGGGTATGTGTTAAATTTTCATTTACCTTTATGGAGTTGATGTCTTCCGTAATACTAAATAATTCTCTGTGTTGGTTTAATTGAAGATCGCCATCCTTGATTATGGGTATGTCCCCTGATTTCTGGATGATGACAGCGTTTACTGAAGTATCCTTTGTTGGCGATTCGTTATTTGTTTGAGAAAGCCATATTTCGATTTCTTGACGGCGTAATAGTGGTGAAGCAAACTTATTTAGTAATATTGCTTGTCCCGTTTCGTAATTAATATCTGCCTTGTAATCTTCTGCGAAGTCAGTACCCAAAATGAACTGGTCACGTGGTAAGTTCAATACCTGAAATGTATATGTAAAAACTGCGCTTCCAAAAACGATATTTAGCCTTATAGTTCCTAATGGTTGAAGGAGCGCGTTATTTACTAATGTTAATAACGTATTACTTTCGTTATTATATTTTAAGTTTAATTTATTAATTATTGATAAACTTATGCATGAAGCCTCGGCTCCGGTATCCATTAGCGCTAAATAATTCCTACTATAAAATGATATTAACGTATAACCAGTTAGTCTGGATTTGCCTGTATGTATGTCGGAGCGTAGGGCATTCAACGGCGCGGTGCTCCGTTGCCACGTCGCTGGTCGTCGTTTGGGTTTTCGTTTCTTGACTGCCGCGGTGTGAATCCACCTCTCGGAGATTGCCCCTGTGGCTGGTATCGGCCCCTGCCGCCGTAGTATTGGCTGCGATATTGTGGTTGACGTAAGGTTGAGTCTCTGAAATTATAACGAGTTTGGGTACCACGCATTGGCGTTATGTGTGGGTCGGGAATCTGACTTTCATTTGCGTTGCTTGCTGACGTTGTTGTTGGTGGAATTGGCGATGGTATTGGTGTATGATATGATGGAGCTGACGTTGACGCAATTGGCGTTGACGCCCCTGTTATTGTATAGGAGCTACATAGTGTTTCCTTATCAGGTATTGTGGTTGGCAATGAAATTGAAACACTTTCAGTGAGTGGTATATTTAACTGAGGGGATTTGTCGGCTTCAAAAATGTCTACGTATTGCCAAACTGCTTTCCGCAAATCCTCTTTTGTTTGTGCCTGTATTGTCGCAAAATACATTTTGTATTTCTCACTGGTATTTCTCTGGAAGTGTTTTATAAATGTCTCATTGTTTATGCCCGTCGCTTTGGTGGCTAAAGCATCCAGAGCATAGTAATAGTCTAACGGCGACTCATGAGGTGCTTGTGTTCTATAATAAAATGCCTGTGCATAATTGACGCGTGATGGAAATTCCTTTTTGAGCTTGTCATATATGTCATCAAGGGATGCAAAGTTGTTGAAATTTGCTTTGTAAAATTGCAAAGCTGGTCCGCTTAAATATGCCGCAATTGCATACTTATTTTGTTCCTCCTTATATTTTTTTACTTGAGAAACAATTTTGTACTGGATGATGAAATCTTCAACGTCCGTTGTTCCGTTGAATTTTTCCAATTCCATGTTAATGTCTATTTTGCACAGCTATGTTCTAACTACTGAATGGGTGACACTGAATATTAGATAATAAGAAATATATCACCCGGAATAGCTCTTCGTATCGGCGACGATGGTCACTTTGTTTTCCTTCTTCTTAAAGCGCGTTTGGCTTATCGCTTGGCATGCGCTTCCTCGCGCTGTGAGGTCGGGGTTCGTTGTCTGAAAACTCTGAAACCGAAACTAGGGGAAACTTTCAGACGTTAGTGCCTCCACCATGTAAGAGAGTCGGCCTATCAGTGGAGAGCATCCAAACATTTAAACAACGCTTTGAATCAATATTTTTTTATATTTTAGGAGCTAAGTACAACCGTTCACTCTCAATCGCTGCTTCTATCTGAATGCCCCATTGAAGTGTCTGTTTTCCTTGACGTTCTTATACTGTTCCAATTTTAAATCAGGGACTGCCAGTCAGCGACCATGACTGCTGTAAAAGGTTTCATTCTGAATGCGAAACCTCTTACAGTACCTACCCCAAAGGTGTATCGCCATCTAGCTCACCGTACCTTTTTCTGTATGGTTTTGAGGTAAGTTTTTTTCTTAGACTTTATCTGTCTATACGGAGTTACATAAGTATTTGTCTTTTACTAACTGACACCTGTGTTTATTAAAGCATGCAATGGAATATATATTTTAGTGTTTTGGTCATCACAATAATATTTTGGTAGTAACTACTGGGAAAACTAATCCCAGTAGCTATCAACCCCGGTGTGGTAATTAACAATGTGGGGGAAATCCCAGTAGTTAGGACAGGTAAAAACTTGGTGGTAACTAGTGGGAATAGCCACAAAAATATAAGGGAAGTATTTGTCAATGGGGAAATAATGAAATACTAGGACGTTTTAAAACAGTATCTTTATTTTTAAGCGCCGCCCCAAATCTCAAGGAAGGTGGTTCTCAATTCGTACGTATTTCAATTCTCTTCGCATGTATATATGTATCTCAATTTAATGTTTAGGCCACGATATATCCGTCGTTACTGGACTGATTTTTAAAATTTCTTTCTGTGTCATAATCTTCAGGCTTAAAGTGCAAATCTGCAAATTGTCGAACGCTCTGAAACATTTCCTTTTATCGGTACAATCGACAGCCAACAGCCAATGCTGCCTCCTTCCTTCATCTTTTGGAACACTGAAAAGTTTAATATTATTCATGTTAATTGTAAAGACATAAATTATATAAAGTTGGTATTATTATACTGTGATATGAACTATGAACATAGAAACCGTACCAAGTTGATAGATTTAGCTCCATTCAATAAGAGTAAATACCATGCAAGAAAAAAGATTGGTCACCCTAGTCGTAAAACCACACATAGCATTATTTTTCTTTAAAGGTCATATTTATCGTTCTAAACCTATTCGTGGGAATTTTGATATAATTTGAGACAATGAAACCAATATAATGATAAGAACTAACCAAGATTACAAGCAAAATAGAAGAAAATTTATTGCCAGTGAGGTTTATGAACATTTTTGTAAAATAAGTACTTACTTGTGAAATTTTACGTCGGATTTCGGTTTCCATTTACTTCCACAATGGTTCACTATGCAATACATAGCTCAGAACTTAAGTAAATCGTCGAAAAACGTTTATTTTGCAAAATAAATCTCTGAATCGGTGAATGAATTTTGACAATTCTGACATATCGGGCATATTTTTTTATTATTAGTGTTCCCATAGTACGCAGGAGGTAAATACCGGAGAAATAAGGTTTTTGATTGAGTTTTTTTTTTGTATAATACAAAGAAAAGTAAGTCAATTTGATTGAAGAATGTTTTATACGTTTTTTTTATTAACTTATCTGGCAATACATCACAGTGTTGGAATGAGATAGAACATAGGAGTAAAGGTGAATGAACCTGGCTTCAACTCATTGGTCGGCACGCACTATCCAGAGATATATATAAAATTCTTGCCGCCTTACTATATTTTAAAAACAAATACTTATGTCACGACGTAAGTTTCTTTAATTTATTGTGCGTGAGACATTTGTCAAAATGACAAACTGTGATTGAATTGTTTAATCTCTTACATGAGTTAAAAAATATCTTGTTGATGCAAAATGGGGCCTAAGAAACCAGAGCCTGTAAGAGAAGATCCTTGGCGTGCACTCATTGAAGAAACTCCCCTTAACGATGATATCTGGTCAGTGCAAGTAGTCATGATGGAAGTAGCTGGCAGCGACCAAGATCGTATTTATTTGAATAAATTTGAGGTGTTTGCCGCCGAGGAGAAAAGATTTGTAATTAAGAATATTTGCAAATCGGAGACAATGTTTATGATTAATCAGTTAGGTGGCGAAAAAAAGGTAAAAGACGAAAGCCTCCGTGTATTCGAAGTAGCCCAAGGCTACTTAAAGGAGAAGAAGGATATTCCTCCAGACATACAGGCGTTGGTTGTGAAACATCTTATACTAAAAATGAAAGAAGAGTACTTGTTTATTCAAAAACAACAGCTGCACGTGCGCGACGGTATGCGTAGAGAATCTGCAACCATGATTGACAAAGTTGAAGTGAGGGGGACGGTGTGTATACCGCCTTCGGAGCCGACCTCACCTCCTCCGCCGCCACCAGGGAAAGGTAAAAAAGGTGAAGTCGTACCTGTGATTGTTGACGAACCGGAGGAAGGCAAAAAGTATAATACTTTATTAAGAGTCAGAGGAGAAGAGTGGAGGGACAAAGTGTACGTGGACGATTACCCTATTGACGGGCCCAACCTTTACGTCGCTGTGTCAGGATTTCTGGAACCGGAATTGGCGGGATGTCTTATTAAAATCGGCGTACCCTTGGTTGCTATTTTTCAAATTAGAATTGATCTCGGCACGCAGCCTGTCCCATCTAGTTTGACACGGCCGACAAAAAGAGGACAGAGTCAAACAGATGTCTTAATTGAACAATCACTTAAATTCTGGCAAGATTTGCAACATTTGCGTATAGACGAGGCCACTGCCGATGACTACAAGGACACAGCATTTGTAATTTTTTCGCCTCCTTACTGGAGTTCCGATGATTTGAGTGGAGAAGTCGACAAAATATATGACGAATTGTGTTTCCTTATGTACGACATACAAGATCTATCTCGACAGCGCAGTCATTACCTAAGTAATATGGATATTATTAACATTCCCGTTGAACCAAAAGATATAATTTATGAAAATGACTACCAAAAGCATGTCGAAAGTTTGCCTCTTGAATGTTGTACCGTATACTCCGTTTTAGACAGTATACTAGAAACTGTTTGTATAAAACAGGAATTTAGCAAAGATACTAGTACAACATCACTTTCAGATGGTTTAACGTTAAATCCACAGCCACTTACAAGTGAAGAAATGAAAACGAGAAAAGCTGAAACGCTAATCAATGAAGTTTTTAGTGCACTGAATGCAACCAATTCGGATAAAAAGTCTTACCGCTTAACATATGGAGAAGAGTCCGAAAATCATAAAGATCCCATTGTCATTAACTTCGGTGACTTTGCAAAATACCATACGTTCCATCTCGGTAACATTAATTTGGATAATATTATCTTTTCCATGTTATTTGGAATGCCGATCAATCGATTATGGTACGGACAGGAACGACCGCAAGATGAAATCGAAGCAAAAATTAACTTTCACATTAATGTCCTCTTATCATGTTTTGATAGATCTGACGTAGAGACTACCGAACTTAACAGATTATTACACATTTTGGCATGTAAGAAGCTATATGATAATAGAAGTTCGCTTAAAAAAGATCACCTTGCATCGATAACAATATCAGAGTTTAAGAAACATTACTTACGACGCAGCGTGCTCGCTGAGCCACTGCCTAAAATTTCACCATTATTAATTTCGAGCAGCACGACTCATCATTCCTTTCCATCTATAACTAAACTCGAGAATAGCTCATGTGTACCAAGCGCCGTAGACTCGGAAGAGCAGAAGATAGATTTTCTGTTCACATGTCCAGATATAAGTGAATTAGTTTCTGCTTCTGAAATAGCAAACAATGCACCAAATGATCACGTTATTGATGACTTCGAATTATTTGAGGATTTTTCTGAAACACGTGCTTTCCAAGTTTTGCGTGAAGCGTTTACTAATTTTAACTGCCTGGATTACAAGTATTGTGAAGTAACTGATACTTTCAATTTAATGTTTTTTAATAGTCATGATCATGATGGTATAGCTCGAGAAGAATGGCGAAGTCATTTACCAACACCCGTCTGTCTACAAGATTTTTTTGATTTTGTCTTGGAAGAGCGCTATGATTGGATTCGGAATGAAGAACATATTTATGAGCAAAAACTTGCTCAAGATTCTCAGTCTCAGTGTACGGCGGTCGATCCCCTAGCTTTAAAGTCTTGTGTAAACAATCAAGACGTGGATATGGAAATGCTAATTGAAGGTTCTCTCAAATTTCAAGATATTCTAGAAAATGAAGTAGCGGAAGAACAATCTATAACTTCAGAAAAAATTGGCGATGGTGCGTCGACAATACCAACGTCAAGGGTGGCCGATTCCAAAAGTAGTAAAAAAACGAAGACCGCAGCAGTTGCCTCCCCTACATTGTCTCTTGATGATTCAAACACTGATACCTTCATTCCAGCTAAACCATTTCATGGCTATGACCTTAGCGAGAGGAGAGTAGAAGTTTTTGGAAAAGATGGTACTTTTTATTCAAAAGACGGGACTCGCGTGTCTAGCCGGTATAGTTTTATTATACCAATGAACCTAGAGAATGTTATCCTTAGCGTAGTTCCAGGAAATGGTTTGAATGAATTTTGGGTGCATCGATCTTTAGGAGAATCTGCTTCGCCAGACGCAATTAATATATGCGAATCATTTAGAATATCCAGTAAAGATCAAGTAGCCTTCAATTTTAAAAAAGAATTGTATCATCATCCGATTCCAATAGCGTCTGGATCGTCACTGCATGATAATATTCAGGTAAAAACAAAAGAAACTGCCCCCAAATATCCATCTGATACTGAAATAGCTGCCTCGTTTGAACTGAAAACATTTCATACACTTTGTGTTACTTGGCCAAATGGACTAATCACTGAATCAGTCCATGAACATAATTCCTGTACACTGTCACACATAAAGCAATACTATTTAGTGTCAGGGCCGCTACCCGATGAGGAAATGAGATGTATCAGCTTAAAAGGTGAAGTTATAATATTCAAAACTTCTGGTCTCATAGAGGTTCTCCGTTCTGATGGTACGTACTTAAAAATTACAAAATATGGGAAAAAGTTAATCAATGACCTGAATACCACACCCGCTAAATCGCAACACGTTGAAAGACCAACAAAATCAGCAAAAAATGTTAAGTTGGAACCGGATACTATAACAGTAAGTACCGCGCCGGTACAGGAATTCGACCTATTTATAGATGAATTTGAAATTATTGAAACCAACGGCCTTCGTCAGCAGTGGATAGATGACCGTGCTTATGATATAGAAAAGTTATTGATACGGACTGCCACTGATTATTGTTTAGGCGAAGTGTTTTCTCGCAGAATGGATGGAACGCAAATTTTACTGAATAAAGAAGGAGTTCACATAGTAACCTTTCCAAATCGCACACGGATTATAACGAAAATGATTGTGGAAGACCAGGAGATATATCCAGAGTGGACAGTAGATGAGGACTATTACTTTGATAATTTGGAACTGCAGGGTAATTTATCAGTTAAATCGAGGCATTCGGCGTCACTAAAAAGTAATACTAGTCGTATTTCCAGATTATCTCGAATGCAAAGTTGTCAGAGCTCTTTATCAGAGCGAAAACAAACTAAGAGGACCGACGGATATATTTCTGTCCGAATTTGCTATACCGTTGAGCACGAAAACTATACGTCTGTCACTGTCAATACCGCTAATGGCAAAGTTACTGTTAACTCTCCTAATGATACTAGTGTAACTTTGAATGCTGATAATCAGTATGAAATCAATCTAGATCCAGCAACGGCAGCAACTTTCAATGGCCGTGATTTAAAAATTGCCTATTCGGGATGTACCGAGTGCAATTCGAAAACAACATGTAAAATCAATATATGTGACGATAATGACGATGAAATGCCCTCTTTGGACAAAATTCAAGAAAGCTGGTTACAGATGGAAGATTCTTTTGGAAAAAGAATAATAGTGAATGAGGAAGGCGCTATTTTGTTGGATGAGAGTAATACACACTTTAACACGACCTTGGATATACAAGCTTTAACTCCAGTATCCGCTGTGCAACTAGAAGACACTGAGCTCAAGTCGGAGGAGCGAGTACCATCAAATACGAGTACTTTGGTTCATGGAAAGTGCAGAAAGAGGTTCAGTGCGAAAGAAATGAGATTCTTTGTTCTTCAGCGGTGAGTGATTCTTTATTATTTTTTTACAAATCGTCGTTTTTCATATTTTAAGAGTCAGCACTGTCAGCAGCAAGCTGGGCCAAATTTCACCTTCGCCGAAGCGTTAATTTATTAGAATGATAAAGACGAACCGAATAATTCGTTTGAGTTAAGTATACTTATCTAGACGCCTCATAAGGGCGAAATTGATAGATTTTTCGCCAGATGCCTCCTGTATGCATCATAAGAACTGAGCCGAACATTTGGTCACATAGGTATTAAGTATAGTATTCGGTGAACTCTGTATTCTGATTATTCGCACCTCTAAACATAACCTACGCATTTCCAGTGACTTGACTTGTTCCGAGTTGGTGAACAGGATTCAGCTGGAGGAAGACATGAAGGATTGTCGTTTCCAGCCTTGGTGTTCTATCAACGAGTACGACACATTCGGCGACCGTCGCAGTCTCCTTGCTATGTTGAAGCCGGTGGCCATCACTGAATCTGAGGTTACAATTGGTTTGACCTTTGACGGTCAAAGTAGTATTCAAATTAGTTTAGGTCAAAATTTGACCTAGGTAAACCATTTTGAATAGATACGAGTACTTCAGTTTCCCGACAGGACAGTGAGGAATATACTTAACTAGCGGACAGTGAGGAATAGAAGAATATACTTAAATGTAATAGGTATCTATAGGGACTGGCCGATGGATGAAATAGAAGGAGATTTTCTTACGAGATATTTTGTTGAGTCAGTGAAAAAACAGGTCTTAATAAAAAAAAAACACCTTTTTCCTCTGACGAGGTGAGGTCTGTAGAGGTTATAATAATGAATACAGATTACGTGTACTAAAAGTAGTTACGAGAAGTAAACCTACAGAGATTTCAGAATAGCTAACTTCTTTCTGTTGTATATTAAGTATAACATTTAATCTTTCAAACATGAGCCCTGCAAGAGTGAGATTCCTCTATCTAATGGAGTATGTTAGAAGGTAATAGATATAGACATGGTCAAGAAAACATTAATAGAAACAAGTTACTTAAAGTAAAGTTACAAGCGGAAGTCTCTTTCCAACTTGTTATATTAGACATTGACTACAATGACTACCTACTACTTGTAAATTGTAACTTGTAGGTTTCTCAAAACTGAAAGTTACAAGTTACAAGCGGAAGTCTCCAACCTGTCATATTAGACATTGACTACCACTTGTAAATTGTAATTTGTAGCTTCGAGAAATGGGCTCCAGGTATTGCAGACGCATCTTGCTTGGTCACGTTTTGTCCTGACGAAATTTTTTTTTTTAATAGCATTTGTTAGAAGAATATTGTAATTATCTATTCTAGAAATGGATAGTGCACTCTCAATTATCCAGCAAGGCGAGTTCCTTAAGATACAAAGATCTGAAGAAAGACAGTGGAAAAGGATTCTACCACTGGATGAGACCGTATGAACGTTTCGAGCCCAAGCCTCAATCATTTGAAGGACACACGCCGAGGCTACCAAGAGCATTCATATTGAGGTTTGGTAGAAATTTACCTCTAATGTGGGTCAATCCGCAGCAAGAGTAAGTAACATGAGTCACGATGCAAGTTTAAGTGATAATCTAATCTCTACATAAGTGTTTTAGTTACTTTCCCGATATATGCATAGATCCTTTTATTTGCAGCTGTGGTTCAAATAAACAATCAATGAAGTTGTGACTCACGTTATTTTTACGTGGATTCAGTTTCACCCATGTTGGATTTTTGCAACTGCCGGATCATTGGATTCGTATTTTATTCGTACCTATCTATGCAAATATAACTTATGTGGATAGCAAAGACATATACAGTATGTAAACCAACGAAAACCATTTACTGAAGCCTGTTAATATTTAAGTTACACAGAGCAACTTTTACTATGGGACCAACACCCAAAACGCGAAATAAAAATTTACTCTCCCATAGGAAATACTTACTATAAAATAAAACTACCTTTGAAACTGTCAGAAGATATTTTCGTGATTTCGGGGTTGATCCCATAGTAAAAGTTTCTGTGTGTGTGTGGATTGAGTGAGCACCTTCCGAAAATTTAAAAAAATATGCTGATCATTTAGTAAAAGTTCTAAAACAATTGTAAAACGAATCTCTGAATTTGTAAAAAGATAAATCAAAAGATACAGCCATTAACATGTGCTCACTCAGTTCTCACAAACTACCAACGAAAACAGTGAATATATTCATTTAACATATAATATTTATATACTAACATTTAGTAAAAAATAGGCCAACCTACCTCTATAAATATTAGATCACCTAGTGACGTATTTAATTTTTTACAAATAGTTTCTTATGCTCACTCAATCCACACACTTTTGAAAAGCCGAATTTTGATGAAAAACATAAGATTTAGACCGCTATTATATGTGTATAGTTTAGTAAAAGTGAAATGGGAATTTGTAAAATACAAAACGAACCACTAACGTGTCAGGTTTTTTTATAATAAATTTTTGTAAGTCACACGTTTTGAGAAAGTTAAAAATGTAAATATCTTACGATTTGTAGCACCTAAGACACTCGAAAGTACTTCAACATTTAGTAAAAATTTTTACTAAATATCCACCATCTAATATTTTATATTCGTTGTCTGGTTTTAAAGATATTCAGACATAACTTTTCTCATACAAATGTATCAAGTAGGGTGACCACACTATGTCGGCTCCTGATTTTCCCCACCTTCCCATTGTCATATTGAGATTGGGGAGTTTCGTTCAATTTTGATAATAGTTTATATTAAACTAATACCATATTAATTCTCCATCTGCAAACTGTTTTTAGGTTATGTTCTTGGCTTAGTGATGATGTGTATTGTGTAATTTTTATCGACGACAGGATAATAACCATATCGACATTCTTGCATTAAAAAGGACATGAATGATAATTGGTAAGAAACAAAGAATATAATACTTCACTAGTAAGAAACCAGAACCTGGTAATCTAATCGTGCTAACAGATGAGCGTACCGGATTTGTAAGTATTATTATCAAAATTGAACGAAACTCCCCAATCTCAATATGACAATGGGAAGGTGGGGAAAATCAGGAGCCGACATAGTGTGGTCACCCTACTTGATACATTTGTATGAGAAAAGTTATGTCTGAATATCTTTAAAACCAGACAACGAATATAAAATATTAGATGGTGGATATTTAGTAAAAATTTTTACTAAATGTTGAAGTACTTTCGAGTGTCTTAGGTGCTACAAATCGTAAGATATTTACATTTTTAACTTTCTCAAAACGTGTGGACTGAGTGAGCACTTACAAAAATTTATTATAAAAAAACCTGACACGTTAGTGGTTCGTTTTGTATTTTACAAATTCCCATTTCACTTTTACTAAACTATACACATATAATAGCGGTCTAAATCTTATGTTTTTCATCAAAATTCGGCTTTTCAAAAGTGTGTGGATTGAGTGAGCATAAGAAACTATTTGTAAAAAATTAAATACGTCACTAGGTGATCTAATATTTATAGAGGTAGGTTGGCCTATTTTTTACTAAATGTTAGTATATAAATATTATATGTTAAATGAATATATTCACTGTTTTCGTTGGTAGTTTGTGAGAACTGAGTGAGCACATGTTAATGGCTGTATCTTTTGATTTATCTTTTTACAAATTCAGAGATTCGTTTTACAATTGTTTTAGAACTTTTACTAAATGATCAGTATATTTTTTTAAATTTTCGGAAGGTGCTCACTCAATCCACACACACACAAAGTTTCTCAGTATCACCTGGACATTTACGGGTTACAGTAAATGGTTTTCGTTAGTTTACATACTGTAGGTATATGTAACTCCGTATAGACAGATAAAGTCTAAGAAAAAAACGTACCTTAGTCTATGCACTGTGATACAGAAAAAGGTACGGTGGCCTAGATGGCATTACACCTTTGGGGTACGCTCAACTACATGGCGCCAATATTAATATTTGACATTTTAACACATATCATGCTAAGAATATGGGCCAAATTGTCCAAACTGAGGTTCAAAAGTTTTAAGCCTGTGTCAAGAGATGGCAGTCTATGCACTGTGATTACACATTTTACTTTGACAGTAACTCTCTATAATACTCGATCTCTTTGGTGAATAATAAGTCGGTTACATTTGATGTGTAAGTAGTAAAACTGTGTATGTAGCTACATCAAATGTAACTGGTCTGTAATCCATGATTCGGTTGTGTTAACTGCCGGATTATGATGCGATCTACGCTAATACCTTACCTGATTTACTACACTACGCTTGCTTGATTGAGCCGTCCGAAAAACTGTGTACTTTGAATACTAGTTGTACGTATACTTTGGTATTCCACTGCTCCAATAAGCTTAGTTTGGTGCTTGGTCAACGTGCCAATCGTTTACGTTCCTTAGAGTAGGAAGCACAGCTGTCAGTATCGCTACGAATTATTAATACAAGAGTGATAAATAATGAAGTTGGGCAGGCGAAGCTTAGGTGTAGGCAGGGATAGGTTCGGCTAGATAATCTTTTCATTTAGAATTTTAGAAAAGCAATGGAAAGCACGTGATCGGGAGCAGTTGAAAGGCGCCAGAGAGCTGTTGCGAGCCGTGCTGAAGTACCGGCGGGTCATGGAGTCCGACTGCGAGAATCTTTGTCGCGTGCCGGTGATGGACTCGCGCTCGGCAAGCGAGCGCCAAGTGCACGATCTCGTGCAGGCTCTGGGACACAGGTAGGGAGCTGCGCGGTGCTGCATACTTTTACAAAATTTGGTCTGCACATTTGCAGTGTACTTGTTCGGATTAGTAGGTAATTGTTACATAATAGAATCATCAACTCGTTCGACGATTTCCGTTAATGATCAAAAGCAGCCGCTTTTAATTGCGGTGTGTATTTGATCATTAATCCTTTATTTATCTTCCTTCTTAAGTTAGGTTTTGTACAATATGAGTATAAAAGTAAAATAAAAAAAAAACACTTACAAAACAATATAAAACATATAAACAGATTATAAAAAACCTAACCTATAGGGTGACGCCAGCAGCGGGGCAGGGCCCAAGCTGCCGGTGGTTAGGGCCGCATGAGAGAGGAACCGTCGGACTATCCGCGCCGTGTCCAAGATCACCGCCTTCTGCATCTGGCCCTTGATCCATCCACCTAGCGAGAGTCTCTTAAGATGTTGGTCGAGACTCTTCGCTATGAGACCGTTCGCTGAAACGACTATCGGAACAATGATCGTTGAATCAACATCCCACATGGCGGTTATCTCGTGAGCCAAGTCTAGGTACTTACTGGACTTGTCCTTCTCGGCTTTCACGAGATTCTGATCATGGGGGATAGTGATGTCAACGAGCACGGCCCGGCGTTGCGGTCGATCTATTATCACAATGTCAGGCTTATTGGCTACAATAGTCCTGTCAGTGATAATAGTTCGATCCCAATAGAGCGTGGCACGACCATTTTCGAGAAGTGGTGCAGGTAAGTATCTGCTTGTAGTACGGTACGTATACTTCGCGGTCCACAAGGCCGTATTGAAGAGCAAGTTTCTGGTGAATAAAATCCTGGCTACGAGATTATGTCTATGCAAGTACTCGCCGTTAGCTAGATGAGAACAGCCGGAAATGATATGCCTCCGGGACGGCGGCATGCCCGACAAATGTCGACCGTACCGTCCTTCAGGATATATTTCCGATAGTTGTTCGTCATCATAACTTCGTCCGCAATTGCACAGGCAAAAAACCCTCGGTTTTTCCGAAGAGGTCTCCGAATCGTAACCAGTTCACCGATGCGAGCAGATCTACATCGGGTCCCGTGAGGGCCTTGTAGAACCGCCCGTGTAGCTGCTTGCTCTCCCATACCGCCTTGCGGTCCGCTGTACTTAGTACCACAGGTTTGCGCCAGTTCTCTTTCGCCAAGGAGAGCGGCGTGAAGTTTCCGTCTACTGCCACCACATCACGATGCATCCCACACTCGTTGTTTAGGAAGTAATTCCTGAGATTGTACACCTCACGGTTGTGGAGATTTTTGGCGTTTAGGAAGCCTCGACCTCCGCACTTCCGTGGGATGTACAATCTCATAACAGACGAGCGCGGGTATAACATACGGTGTGTGGTAAGCAGTAAGCGAACCCTCCGATCCAGGGCGTCCAGCTCAGTCTGGGTCCACTTTAGTATGCCAAAGGAGTATGTGAGTAGAGGCATTACCCAGGCGTTAAAGGCGCGCACTGTTAAGGACTTTTGTGAGCCGACTGAAAAAGCGCTCCTTCACCGACCGTCTAATGCCTACATCCTCAATACCCAACGACTGTGACATACCAAGGTACTTATAGGTTTCTGATTCAGAGATAGATCTGAACGACATCGTCTCAGAAAGTTGTAAATTTTCTGAATTTACAACCTCCCCCCGCTGTACATGCATAACCGCACACTTATCGACATCAAAATCCATTCTGATGGCGGTACTGATCATTAATTATTATTAAGTAAATGTGTAAGTACGTACATAACTACATACCTACTTTTTAACAATCAATATTTTTGATACCCCTGAAACACCTTTAATTATTTAGGATTATTAGGATTAATAGCCTTTTTATTGTTAATTACTGTACAAATTTTCTGGGGGCGTATTTAATAGGTAGGTTTGTTTGAGGGGTTAGAGATATTTACTAGGTGTAGATATACCGGGTGTCCCTATATAAAACCAACGCCAAATCGAAATTTGATTTTAAGTAGACTGCGCGGAAACAGAAGAGCCTTGGGATGAAAGGGAACCCGTACATTCCACGTCTCTTCTCTTTCCGCACAGCCGCTGTAGATTTTGTTTCGCTTATGCCTACTCTGTCCTAGAGTATACGGGGAGCTGAAGGCAAGACTGGAGGAGGCGGTGGCGAGCAACGCCAAGCCCGACATCACCACTAGACCCGTACCACCGAAAGAAGTCTTCGAAGATTTAGAACAGGAAGAAGGTATCTTAAATTTTAGTCGTAATTCTTACTGACACAGTAGCGAATGTCGGGTGTTATAGAGTCTAACTTGTTTATATACCTAACCTAATGCCTGTACTACGTCGGTAGCAAATAAAGAAATAATCGCCAAAGTCTAATATGGACGCTTGCAACTCCTGAGTTAGATGCGCCTTGCGGACTGCAACTATACCTATACAGAATGATTCATGAGTCGTGAGCAGGAGTAAACAGGGTACTGGGGAGGGTCACACTGAGCAACTATCTCAGCAAACGTTTTTGACTAACAGTTTTCATTGTAATCATATCATATCATTTATTTCGCTTTTGTGGGTTTTGACTACATCAGCTTTTACCACAAACCCTGTTTGTAATGAAATAGGTACGAGTATATGCAGCTCAGAACAATATACCTACTTATTCCGTATAGTAGGCACTTTTTCCGAGAGAGGGACTGAATATTCGGCCAAAACCACTATGCGGGGATTTAAATACCTTATGTATGTGATTTCCTTTTTGTACATAGGTACAATAAACAGTTTACTGCTTGTTGAATACATGTATGATTTGTTTGATTCTAGTTTTAACTGTTTATTTTTAGATGCAACTGATTCCTTGAAAAAGTACGAGACGGAACGTGAGAGTCTGGTTCAAGAAGCACAGGTGGTGGAAATGAGCCCGAACTTGAAGCGCTACTGGCGCCGCCGCGAGGAAGAGTACAAGGAAGAACAATTCTATTTGTACGTATCGCCGGTCGATCGTAGCGTTCTTGTGTATCCATAGTGTTATTGACTGTAGCCAACGGTATACCCTTCAAGTTTTGGAAGAGGTATAGGACTAGCCTACCGGGCGGACTAAGAGCCCAGAGCCGCCAGGCCTTCCTCATTTTCTCAAGGATGAAAATTTGGGATAGGTAGTGTAGAGTTCGTATCGTAAGTTTAATGTCTGCATAATTACCTAGTTCGGCCCATCAGCCATTTTTTTTGCAATGTGGTCTTTTTTTTAACACTAACTTTACTTAAATTCTCATTTCTCAAGGCTGATCTTTATATATGTGCTGGAAAATACTGTTAAGGATTGATATTCAATATAATCATCATTTTCTAACCATTTGCACTTGACGTAGTTTGAGAAATTAGTGTAAGTTAGGAAATAGTCAGGAATTGATGGTTATCAAATCCAAAGTCTTTTTTATTAGGTACCTGAGCATTTTCAGAAATTGGGCCCAAAATTGTCAGTAATTTTGGGTACCTGAGCATTTTCAGAAATTGGGACCCAATGTTGTTAACAAAAATTTACCTACTCGATGTCAGCAGTTTTGTGACGACAATTAAGAATAAAATTTGTCTAAAAACCAACTTTTTCATCTTCTAAATATAGATTATTGCTTATAGACTACTTTATGAAATTAACACAAAAGTAGTATTTGTCGTCACAAAACTGTCATCGACTTAAGAGGGGGTCGTACGAAATCCTCGAAAAGTGCATTCGGCGTTTAACAAATGCTGCTCACATTTCTAAATTAAATGAAATAAAATAAATGGAGTTATTATCTTAAAGAGTGTGTCTACAACTTTTGACTATTCAGAATCTCTAATTATTAAAGGTATAATAAATAAACCCACGCAAAGTTGACCTAAAATGAGAAAAACGTATGTCGCCGTTTAGTAAACTTTGTTAAAAAATTCAATACTTTAGTTATAACATTAAGTGATTCTAAAAGCCAGATAAATGGACTAGAAGTTTTGAGGTTTTTTATATTTTTCCTCTCAAAGGCAACAAAGAAATTTTACCTTAAATTTAAACTATCGTAAAATTTCCATACATTCGCCATTGCTGTCAGAATTCTCCTTTCGATTAGATGCCGTGAGCGGCTCATCGGAGGCAGACGTGTCGCCGGTCGCTCCGCGTTGACAATCAAATTTGACAAATATTTTGACAGAAAATAGTGTACGTACACGAAAAACCATACCAGTGTAAAACTGTGCTCAAAATAAATAGGGTAAATCAAATATGTCAGGTGGAGATCCAATCTCATTTAAAATTTAAAGGTGCATGGCTTGTGCATAAAAAATAAATAAATATATATCACATTATTAAAGAAAATAACGAACACAACCGAATGAGTATAAATGATTTCATTCTAGTTCGGTTAAATTGAAAAAAGTTTCATGTTTTGTTTTACTCATTGGAATACATTTTCATTACGCTGGTATTAACAGTACGTCATTTTAAAAATATATATGACAGTACCTACGTCAAATTTTGTCAACCAAACTTCACAGGTTGTATGTAAACAATTACAATTTAATTTATTCATACATATTCAGATACGTATTAATCGATTCTTACTTAGAATAGAAAAAAGGGGAATGCGAGCGGGTATAGGTATGGTGCTTCTGGTTCAAATTTAATTGTGTATATAAAAAAATGACTCAATTTCATTAAAGATTTACTCTGTGCATACCGTGAACACGTAACCGTAAGTTGAAAACAATAATAATTATAAATCACCTAAATACATCGTTGTTTACAAAGCGCTTGTTTTGAATGGCATTTCTCCACTCAACTAAACCAAATATTCATGGAACACCAGCTGGTGACCAGCATAAATGACTATGAACAGCCGTGCAAAAATATCTGATTTTCTATAGTGGGCCATAAGTATATGACGACATGTTCCCGGCAAAAAATTGTGATGCTCCGTGACCGGCAAAAACGTCGTCTCTCTTTCTAGCGTCTCGCGAGCGCATAGCGTCGGGCCAACTGTATGGAAAAAGACGCCGCGTCAGCGCGGCTTAGCCATACAGTTGGCCCGACGCTACGATCGCAAGACGGTAGATGTGGGAGGGTCCTTATCCGCATACATATCTGATCGGGTCGCTTAAAAATATTTGATTCTTTATAAAAACCTAAATTACACTCTCACCCGCATAAATATCTATCCATTGTTAAAGCATATATCTTACGGGCTAGAAATCATTAATATGTAATTAAAGTGCAATAATAAACCCTACCTGGTTGCCTTACAGCCGTAAATTGTATGAGGTGATTTGACAGTTCACGAAATCGGTATAGACTTGTGTCATTGGATATGTCTGTCTCATCTGTTCTTAAATTATGACAAGTAAACTTATTGCAAATCTAGTATCAGAAGCCTTTATACAAGCTTTTATTCAACTAGCCTTGTTAGTAGGTATGTTAGTTTGAGTCAAAACGTAGAAGCTAAATTTGACCACTTTACGGTTTCCAATTGAGCTGAAATTTTGCACACCTATGTAAATCAAGTGACAATGCAATATTATGGTATCATGGAGCTAATCTGATGATGGAGCAGAAAGGTGATCATAGGAACTCTGTTATGAAACGTCGTATCCCCATTGAGTCAGGGGTTTTTAAATATGTCTCGGAGAGCAATAAATATTTTTTTTGCAAAAAAAACTTATTATAAATTGGGAGGTGTAATTTTTTATTATCTCTTACATAGCATTAAGAAGAAAAATCGACCAAGAGCGCGTCAGTGTAGGGTTCCGTAGTTTCCGACATTTTACATAATGACAATTTAATAAATACCGTAATTTGGGGTGAAAAGGGTTCCGGGGGTATATAATGTTATTATATTTCTTGACATATTCCTTCTATTTTCCGCAATCAAAGTAGGAAAATAATATATTATGTTTTTTTATTATTATTATTGGTGTTTAGGACAACAGCCGTAAATATTCAACTTACATAGGTATTTTTACATAGTCTTAGGCCAATAACAGTTATCTGTTGAGTGAAAAGTATTATACACAATATGTTACTAAAAAAAATGTGTTACATATTTAAAATTACAGTGAAAATGTGCAAGCCACACATTTTTATTTACAGTTTCATGTCTGTCAAAGTTGACGTTCAAATTTATTGGATTTTTACTCATTTTACATAACATAACATACAATCACGCCTGTATCCCATGAAGGAGTAGACAGAGCATATGAAACTACTCAAGTTTCAATGCCACTCTGGGGTAAATTATGGCGTAGGCGAGAGGCTGGCAACCTGTCACTGCAATGTCACAGTTTTGTTTCCTGTCAACCCCTTATTTGCCAAGAGTGGCATTTTTACTCATTTTAATCGTTCATTATCCTTTTGAATGTGTATACACTTCTAAAGTTTATGTATAACAGAAAATCATAAGACATATTTTCATTTTTATAATGGTTTTCTTGAAGAAAGCGATGCAACTGTGTTGGGGAATTTTTACGGGATGAATAAATATCCGCGGCCTGAGGGGTGAATGGGATCAGGAATGGGGGGAATCGGGTCGCAAAGGGGGTGAATAGGTTTACGAAGGGGCTGATTAGGGTCGGAAGAGGGGTGAATTGGGATGTGTGGTCAATGCTTGTCACATTGTATAAAATATATATAACTTACCTAAAGTGGTATTTTTATGAATGACCTCTCTGTATATGGACGCAATTTATACGTCAATGTATTGCTTCGTAGTTAGTCTAGATACAAGAAATTAACACTTAGAAATGTTAATCACACTTCTGTCTACCTCCACGTTTCTACTTAAGTCCGCAAAAATCGCCCATGGTTGCTATAATAATAATATAGACGGATTACTTTAAAATAAAAATCATAAGTATGAAACTATACAACTAGGGAAAAAATAAAATTATTTTATTGAATCATTTTTGATTTGTTCTTTTTCAAGTTTATATAAATAATAAATTTTCAATTCGCTCAAAGGTTGGAAGAGATCCCTTATAGGGATAAGTTCGCCTTTGTACATCATAACTATACTGTATTGTTATGTCCTAACTTGTCTTATGTACAATAAAGTGTTCACATACATACATACATATATTGAAATAGATATCATACACGAAAGAAAAAACGACAAGGCCCACGGTGGCTCAGCCGGGAATCGAACCCGGGTCTCCAGCTTACGTTATTACCACTAGGCCACCAGGCCAGGTTAAAAAAACCGGCCAAATGAGAATCTATTTTCGCACAATTGTAAAACTAAATTATTTTTACTAGTTACCTCCAAAATACCAATTAAAATTGGGCTACATAGTACATCGTTTTCTGAAGATTTTGGGTTCATGGGGTCGGAACGGGTATAACTAACGTAATTTATAGTGAATAGGGCCAAAACCGACTTTTGAACGTCGATAGCAGTTTTTTTATATGTGCCATGCTAATTTTTTACACAAAAAATCTTCCGGCAGTGTGAACTTCGGTTTGTCTTTGAAAATATGTCGTTTTATTTAGTAATTTTCGCTCACCCTAACGTTGGAGTGAATAGGGTCGGGAAGGGGGTGAATAGGGAAAAGGGTTGACTCTTTCGGATTGCGAACAAAATATGACCTGTCACGAGCGTATTATATTTATTTTACCAAAAAATAGGGATTTAATATGTTATATGAGTGGTCGGTAATGAAATCTACACATATTATCTACCTACATATCTACATATTATCTACCCTTAACCAACCTTTATAGTTAGATGGTGCTCTGACGCGGTGAATAAGTAAGTATGGTCGTGGGCAGTGCGGATAACGTGTCAAAATATAAGCATAGTTTGTTGCTATTTTTCATGTTTAAATAAACTTCTAAACTAACGTAATGGGTATTAAAGTAAAAGGTTCACAGTGAATATTAGGTTGCCAGAAATGTGTTTAGCTATACCATTGTATTGAATTTTGTATCATAAAGTCAAACTAGGTATACTACTAATGATTTACTCTGTGGGGTGTCTTTGATCACTTGCATGGGGTAACATTGACCATAATGACACATAGTTAATTATTGTCTGATTTTGTCACGGTACTTGTTGAGGCTGATAATTTGATCGCTTCTTGTGATAAATATTGAAATAATTGCAAATAAAGTTGGTTTTTCGAAGATGTTAATTTTTATTCTTGATCAAAGTAACCCCAAAATAGCGTTAAAGAGTTGTAATATTTGACTGCGAACCATTTTTTTTATCTTTTCTTGACAAAAAATACTTTTGTAAGGGATTACATTCGATTATCATTAAAAAAAATATATAGTGTATCAAAGTAACCCCAATGTCAGTTTATGTTTGATCACATCGTTTTTTTCTTCATACATTATTTTATTTATTTATTTATTCCTTATTGCACATAAAAAAATAAGTACAAATGGTGGACATAATGCCTTAAGGCATTCTCTACCAGTCAACCACTGGGTTAAAAAGAAACATTTCATACGTGCAGGCATCGTGACAGAGAACAATAATCCTGATATCACTTATTTTGTTACCTTTTTAGATTTTTATTTTTATTTTTATTCTAATAATTCTCTTTTTATTTGAAAGAAAATTCGTTACGATAATATGCATATAAAATATGCAATCTAAGATAAAAATGCTTTTCATATAGTTACAAACTTAGTTCAGATTTTTTTTGTACAACTTTTAAAAATTGTTCTACCTATCAAGTTCAAAATAATTTTCCTAGAAAGTCTTTTTTCTACTCCCGAACTATTATTCGTCATTTACAGGGTCGTGCATAGATCTTTAAAACCCTACATAAAAGTCTATTCCCCAAAGCCAGTGTCCGTCTGCTTTCCGCGCACGCGCGCAGTATCGAAAAAACTGAAACGCATTGTTTGGCTCTGTAACCATGGCAACGCCTTATAACGATACGGCGCGCGTGCGCGGGAAGGCTTTGGGCAGCTGAGCTGACAGTGCAAACCTTTGCGTCAAAATACAGGAAACAGTGTGAATTTCACGAAAGTTATTCAAGAAACCTATTAAAAACTAAGTGCATGGTCGTAGAAAAAGTATTGTATGCAACGGTGTTTAACTGAGTCAAAAAATACTCGTGGCGTCTTAATAACAATTTTCGGCTTCGCCTCAAATTGTTACCCACGCCACTCGTCTTTTTTGATCTCCTTTAAACGCCTGTTGCATAAAATACTATTTAAAGTTCTGCTTTTGAGATTTTTTCATATTTGAGAAAACAGCCCTTATGGCCTGAAATACGGCATACGGCAGTGATATTGACATTGACATATGCTTTTTCAGTACAGATGGTGTTTTTTTACGCACTAGTGCGAGAAGTGGTTCATTATATGCCAGGTCGAAACTTCGGAGGGTCATCTGTACTGAAAAACGTCGTACGATACGCGTGCAAAAAGGAAATTCGTAACTCGTGTCGATTTAAAACACTCCCTTCGGTCGTGTTTTAATTTATCGCCACTCGTTTCGAACTTCCTTTTTTACGCACTTGTATCGTAATGTACTATTTCGTATTTTGATGGTATTTTGACTGCACTGTATTTTTTGCCATGCTAATTTGAACCTTATCTCTGAGCGATGTTTTTTAATTTTCAGTTACATCACAGATGTGTATGACATGACATCTAGGTATTTAGCCATTTAAAAGAAACTACAAGGGGCTTTACAGACGTGGCGACTGCAACTGGTACAGGGCCTAAGCCATAATTTAAAATTATATTGTGATTTTTATATGTATTTGTGGTTTATTTAATACTAAGTATGAGTTTCAACATTTTCAACTCAAGGAACTGAAATTAAGAGAAGGGACTCGGAAATTGGGTAAGATCAAGAGTCTGATGCAGATGGCGATGGCAGTATTGGATAAGATAAGATATGCGTCGATATTCCCTGTCTTTCTTTGTGTCTCTGACATGACTGCTGCTAGCTGTACTCTATTCATTATGTTTTTATTTTATACACATACTTTATTTTTGTATCAAAATAAATGATAAATTGATAAAAAACCTATCGACCAAAAAGAATAAATTACCTATCTGTTAGTCTTTAATACACCCCGCATATACGTAATGCACAGCACAGGCCTCCGAAGACCGGCAGGGCAATCATGGTCGCGCGATAAATGGTATAACATCGGGCCGTCCCTATCGCACTTACAAATAGTGTGATAGGGCTGATGTTTTATCATTTATCACGCGACCATAATTGTCTGCCTGGAGGTATCGGCCTTTAGCCCTTCACACACGTCTTTGAATAATGTTTGCGGGGATAGGTAGGCTGACGATTTTTAATCTAAGTATAGAAAAGTAACGCAAAATGAAGTGCAAAGTAATTTGAAATACACCTAGATAAACAATCAATTGAATAAGGAACGTTATCTACATATTAGGTAAATTTAAGTCACATGAGACATGAACATATTTTTCTCTGTCTTCTTGTATGCTACCTTTTTTACAGTTTTAATTTCTCAAAGGAGGTCAGTAGTTGACTACAAACTCAAAATAACACTCTTGAAAAAAATTAAGGGTCACTGACCTTTCACAGTAAATTGAGGTAGTGTGAGTGAAGGGTGTTTGTGTGTGTAATGGGGTAATTTGACAGATTCTGAAAATTCTCCCTGATCTACCCCCTCTTAATTTTTGTAAACAACTGTCACTAATATGGCGTAACAATATAAAAATCTGAGCTCTTAGTCCATATGGGGTACCCCCCTATTAGGTATGCCACCCAAGAGATAGTATTTATGAAGTACTTATATAACCCTTGTGCCACTTTCAACTTCAACTTCATAAAAATAAGAGTTCAATTTCATGCTTAAAGTGAACGACTGGTGTGAGCGCGTTGGTGGCACAGGTCAGGTGTCATAGTTTTTTGAATTATTAGGAAGTGATTGCACTTTCACTTAAGCGATATGTCGGACGTGTAACCCCCCTTTCCGCCCTCCTCAACACGAACAGCCCAAGAGGGCGTCCATAAATTGCTCGAAGATGGAGGACTCGTTTTAATGTGGCAAAGCCTATCCTCAAGTATCCTTCTGCGGCCAGGTACCTGCTGCGCGAGGGCAGCGTGCCGCCGTACTTCCGCAACGTGCTGGGCGGCGCCATCTGGTGGGAGATGAACGACACGGCCGGCTCCGCAGTCGACCGCTCCGAGCGCCGCAAGATGAAGTGCGACTGCGACGACGAGGGCGGCTCCACGGAAGACGCGCTGCCGAGTCTGCCGTTCTTGTGAGGAGTGTAAACCAGGCCTAAGGCGTCTAATCTACACACTAGAAGGCAAGCGCATGAAACAACGTGATTTAGGTACGAGTAAGGTACATATTTGAGTTTTAACAACGTGATGGCTAGTTACACGATACGACGAATAGAAGTTATGAATGTCTGACATTGTATCTTAGACGACTAGAATTCGACAAAGGTGTATTTGCAAAGAGCTAGCTATAACCAGTTTTTAACAGTCATCCGAAATATCCGAATGGTTTAAACTAAATTGGTATATCTCCTTGCATTCATTGCCCACTGTGTAAGTACTTATTATTCATATTAAGTGAGTGTGTGTTACCTCACAAACAGCTTACTCATACGTGACAGTCTGCTTGTGTTACAATGTCTTGCCACCGTGTATTGGCTTTGAATTACACTCGTTGAATATGAAACCGCTATCTTTCTTTAATACCCAGAACTACCATTGTTCATCGGGATTTCAAGGCAAAGAAAAATAAATTCATTTTTTTATTAGGTACCTACTAAAAGAAGCTTTTATAACTTTACTTTTAGAACTTTTGGTGATCAAAGGCTGGCGTTCCAGTAGGCTCGTCGAATCGAATCACAATAATTCGCCTTCTATACATTTTCTATGAATGTTGACATGTAAATTGGCTTTATGAATAAATAAGTATGAAGTACCTAAGTATGAAGTATATACTTACTAAACTTGGATCACAATAAATGCTCGTTGTTTATACATAGGTAACAAATGTAATAATGGATAACATCACACACTTTTCAATAACTATAAGTTTCATAAAAAATTGTTCTTGTCCATCTCGGTTGGTATTCTAGGTACATTGGGAAATTTGTGAAGTTATTGACACATAACACATTGGACAAAAATTTCGTATTTCACCAAAAATTCGACATATTTATTTAATATTTTAATTCGCTATGCATTATTTATAAATCAGTAGTTTCAATTTTAACCGAATAATAGGCTAATTTTTAACCGACTTCAAAAAAGGAGGAGGTTCTCAATTCGACTGAATGTTTTTTTTTTTTTTTGTATGTATGTTACTCGATATCTCCGAGAATCGTGGACCGATTTTTAAAATTTTTTTTTGATCGAACCGGTATAACCCTGAGATGGTCCCATTGGTACCAAGTCAGGGTCTGATGATGGGATCCTGGAGAAATCGAGGGAACTCTTCAAATGTTATAGGCACATGTAATGTTTTTAGTCTATTTTTCAAAGGTACACCAGTATTTACGTCTGATGGTAATAATTCTATGTGGCTGAGCTGATGATAGAAGGTCAACTTCTCAATGGTTAGGAGTTAAAGGATAATTCTTTCACTACTGTACATGTATTCGGACTGATACATATAATATCACTAGGAACCACTAAAAATCAACAAATAAATAAACTTTTTAACAAAAAATAAAACCGCCTTCAAAAATAAGCGTGTTACAAAACACGGAGAAACTAAAAAGCCAAAAATAATAAACCTTTCAATTCAGATTTCTTATCGTATTGCAATAAGCTAAACATCCAAATTATAAACAAATCAATTATTTTTGGAGTCGGTACCAGCCTGTGTATGGTTGGGTGGGGCAAACAGGCAATAGCAAGGCGACGAATAGGTCTGATACCGACTACAAAAATAATTGATTTGTTTATAATTTGGATGTTTAGCTTATTGCAATACGATAAGAAATCTGAATTGAAAGGTTTATTATTTTTGGCTTTTTAGTTTCTCCGTGTTTTGTAACGCGCTTATTTTTGAAGGCGGTTTTATTTTTTGTTAAAAAGTTTATTAGCTTGCCAAAAATATAATAATTACAAGTCTGCCTCTAATATAAATTATATACATATATGTACCTAAGTCTTTCGATGAAAGCCGGATGAATGCAATACATCTACATTTCCTTTTCTGTTTTTGAGTCAGAGCTAACAAGGACCGCTATAGCGAACGCGGTCTCGCCATCAAGAGGTGGCTTTAGCATCCCTCATTGGTGCCTGGACATGGGCGGTGTGGCCTTCCACGTCAATTTATTGCTGAAACGAATAGAATGGCAGGACGGAGAGCGAAGGCCAAAGCAGGCGAATTCGTACGTAGTTTTCCCCTCCGCTTTTTCCGCCGCTAGATTGCCAGCCAGTGGCGAACTGGCGCAGCTCGCGTTGCTATTGGCCCGCAGTGCAGCCAATATCGGCGGCGCGCGAACGTATGTCCTAAGCACGAAAGGGACCGCAGGAGCGTCGCGCTCGTACAGAACGGACAGTCGGTCCCGGGCCCTTGCGTAGGACCGCGTGTCTACGCTGTCGCATGCTTCCCATCTGTTTATCAACAAAACTTCTCATTCGCCAGTGCATGTGCAATCTTATAAGGATAATAAGGAGGTGTCACGTAATCTTTAAGTTTCACGTGAGTAGTGGCTAATATTAATTATTATTTCGCTGGCGCGCTGCTAGATGGCGCTAGGTGTTGCGTTGAATAACCGAGACCGTGTCATTGAACCGGGCCGGGGTATTACGAGGTTGATGTGCTTGTGCACCTTTATCGGACTGCATTTGTTTTCGTTCGCTCATTCACGAGGGGTGTTTTATTGACTTTTGAAGGCAACCTTGGCCGTCGAGTGCCCCTCGATATTTAATTATTTATTATCTTGAGAAGTTGACAAGTGATAGAATAGGTGCGGCTTAAGTAACATTTTAACAGCAAGATAATCATCAAACAATACAACAGAATATGAATTAGGCACCTACTTGTCTAATTGTATTTTTAAAATATGTTTTACTGTTTACAATTTGGATTCTAATATTTACATTACGACTGATCGGACTGATTCCAACTATAACCCCTACTAGGTAAGGTATCTAATACGTCGAAACGCCGAAGTGCTAATTGGAGTGGTGCACTCCTATTTGATCTATACCTACATCACATCTTTAGGGCATTCTACACACTAGTGCGGTAAACTGCAACAATAGTCCATTGTAGGTCCTTAAAAATACCTTACCTACACGCTGCAGAATTTATCCACAACCGAGACCGTTATTCTGGCCCATTTACTAAAATGTGTCCGTACATTTTTTAAATACGTGTGTTTGTTACGCAAGTAATGGTGTGCCTAGTGTGCCTGCCTACATATATCTTCTCAAAATCTTGAGCCCAATAAAAGCAAAAAAAGTGACCCAAAGACTTCATTTCCATTCCATTACTACGTTTTATAGAATTTGTATGGCCGGGTAACGGAGTGGACAATCAAGAAATTTAGGGACATTATTTTCTCTTATTACCGATATAGTGCATGATTCTGATTAGAATCAAACCTTTTATTTATTTTCCCCTCACTAGCTCGGAAACACGTGTTTTGTCCTTTAATACCAGCGGGCAAAAACGCATTTTATCCACACTGAATAAACTCAAGTTAACCGCTTTAAAATTGATAAAAGTAGGGGTAGGGTAAAGTAATTTGACCTTGAATAAACTCAAGTTAACCGCTTTAAAATTGATAAAAGTAGGTGAATCTAGTAATAAAGATGATTTACCACCTGTGGAACTACTGGAAGCAGTGATAAACGCATTTTTTGCGTTGTAGTTTCCTCGCTATATAGTGAGGGGAAAAGTTTTGTGTTACACTCGGGTGCAAATGTATTTTTCCCCTCACTAGCTCGGAAACACGTGTTTTGTCCTTCAATACCAGCGGGTAAAAACGCATTTTATCCACTAGTGGGTAAAGTAATTTGACCTTGAATAAAGTCAAATTTACTGCTTTAAAATTGATAAAAGTAGGTGAATCTAGTAATAAAGATGTTTACTTCTCGTGTGTTAAAAAACTCGCAAGTTCGGAATCCTTTAACTTGCTCGTTTTTCAATTCCACACTCGGTGTTAAAATACAACTTTGCCCCCTTGTATAACAAATAACTATTACTTCTCGTGTGTTAAAAAACTCGCAAGGTCGGGATTCTATTCTCGAACCACTCGCTTCGCTCGTGGTTCAACTATAGAATAAGCTCGTACCGTACTATTAGGCCACTCAGCAAGCTTCGTGGCCTAAACATGGTACTCGACTGAAAAGCTTAACCCTTTACCGCATATTGTTCCATATTTGGCCGTTATAAATTCTACTCTACTGACAGCTGTTACAGTTCAAATTTGAACAAATATTGCATACGTCACATGCGGTAAAGGGTTAATTTGTATTATATCAACAATGTATAAAATACTATTAAGTACGGAACAATTAGTACTTTAACATACAGCATAACTACGAGTAGATCGAAGTTATTATGTAATTCAATTGAATACCATGCAGCGCATTAACCAGACCAACTTTTCTACTAACAATATTTAGGGTCTAACTAAAGTCAGCCGTGCTAGATTGAAAACTAGGGGAACAAAAACAAAGTTGCGTCTAACAAGACAATATCGCAATCAGTAAAGTCTTATTAGATTATTTACTGCATCTTGGTGAGCATGCAGCCATGGCTACCAAGAGTACCAAGTCGTAAGTTTCGGTAGAAATAGGGACTCCAATCCGGATCGATTTTCAGTATACAGATCCGGTCGGAATAAGGGTCATAATCCGGTCGGATCCGGCTTGTATAGGGATATCAATGATAATTAAATGTAAAAAATATATAGATTTTTTTTCCGTGATAAGAAATATTTTTACCCCAATAACAATAAAATAAAGCAAACCACCAAAACAATACATCAATCTCACAGTAAAAACAAAGTCTGAAATCTAAGACATTTATTATATCTTATCAGAATAAATTAAGACTAAATTAGAAAAAATATTTTGTTATTTTGTTCTGTTTAACTCATACAGCTTCGATTCGTTCGTTCCGACCGGATCCGCTGATCAGATTGCAACCCCTATTGGATAGAGCAGCAGCTGCAGCTGCTCTATCCAATAACAAAATATTTTTTCTAATTTAGTTTTAATTTATTCTGATAAGATAAGTAGCTGCTCAGCAGCTACTTCCACCTTTATTTATAATCACTTCATAGGGTTGACTAACAACCGCTTAGCCTTCCACAGCGAAACGATTTGTATCTCGCATAGGGCCGGTTAAATTCACACGTTCTCGGACCTGACGCCGCACACCATATGGAAATAGTTACCAGTTTAATATTAGACATGTAGATAAAAATAGTAGATTGTGTCACATAGGAGCGAAATGACATATTTAAAGCCAGTGGTGAATACTGACCGAAGCTAAGGATTCTTTAATTGAATCCCGAGCATAGCGAGGAAAAGTTATTTTGCTACCTCCTCCTCCTAGCAGGGGTAGGGTAGTATCAATAAAATCGAACCCATGAACATAATAAAGTTATTCCTATTTGTAATCGACAATATTTTTTAACAGAAATGTTGATTTATATAAAAAAAAATATTGTGTAATTTATGTCTAAGAAACATTCGGTTGAATCCCGAATATTCAGCAAATTAAGTAGCCGAATACTGAATAATCGCTGAATATTCGTGGCACCTCCAAAATTACATGCCTACACGTGAAACAATGAAACCTTTTGAAATCGAATCAGGCATCGTCAAATCAAAGCCTGTGACGGTCGCCAGCTCGGAATGGCTATATGGTGGCGACTCGGGCGCGGGGCGTCACGCGTTACGGCCGGGGTCGCCTCTCGCCGGAACGGAATCTGTTCCATTAGCCACGGGACGTATTCAAATACAGGGTGACGATTTAATACTTCAGCGGTGGTACCGGACCGCCTCCTATACTAACGCGGACCGTTGATAACGAGCATATCAGGTGCATTCCATGAAAATGCCCATTACGAAATGCTTTTACCTCGTATGGCAGCATTGGCAGCTCCTGCAATCAAAAAGAATCACATTCTGTAAGGGACATTGTGGAATGCCATCATCGACTCCCAACAATCCCAAAATAAGTAGTCGACGCGCAGTGAAGGATCGGCCGTCGGATGAATGCTGTATTATTAGGTATGACGGGGCAATCCAGAAAAGTTGCTGATAAAGCTTAGAAGCCGGTGGCATGATAAGGCACTTGTCATCGCTGGATGGCTGTTCACACTGCCGGCGACTCGCATTACTCGCTAGTTTGTCACTGACACAACAGCGATAAGGCCGATAAAATAAAACTATGCACTCGCTCGGCGATGCTCGCTTGGTAATTAGAAAAACGTCTGCATGTTCGGCTGCACTGCACCGTCCGCGTCCGAGCGAGCGACTGACGCGAGCAAGTCGCACCGTCGCACTCGAACACTATAAAATCGCCGTCAATAGAAATTGTCAACAATGTAAAGTAAACAAACCATTCTATAAAATATCAATATTCTAGCACAATTTTATTTCTTTAAAGGTTGAGGATCATAATGTGATATGAATTGATTAAATAACACATGGATTTAGCCAGTATCTGATGAGTTAGAATGGAAATGAAAGACATTTTGACTACAAGGTTTGTTTACATTGTTCACAAGTTTTATTGACGGCGACTTTACGATCGCCTCGCATACTCGACAAAACTCTCGCTCACCGACTCGTTTATAGTACGAGTATATCGTTCTACTTGTTTATCGCTGATCGTCGGCGTTGGGGCAATTGCCTAACGACTGATGTTAAGTTTTTATAAAAACTATAATTAAGATTATACCCAGTGTGGTGACGGGTTTAGAATTTCACCACCCCCTTTCTTCCCGTGGGTGTCGTAGTAAGTTACGAGAAGTAGACTGTGCGATAGGCGAGAGGCTGGCAGTCTGTCACTGCAATGTCACAATTTGGATTTCTTTCAACCCCTTTTTGCCAAGAGTGGCACTGAAACTTAAGTAGTTTATGTGCTCTGCCTACCCCTTTATGGGATACAGGCGTGATTATATGTATGTGTATGTATATGTATGTAATTGAGATTGTACTGCATGTTATAGAGGGAATACCTTACATAACAGTAAGTAGGTAGGTACAGTACCAGTGAAGGCTCGCTTTCAAAAAATTGTCAAAAATAAATAATAGCAATTTATAATCACTACGGCATAACAGCAAATTAAGTAAACGTTGCAGTTCATTAAATACAAAAAATATTTCGATGTGATGTAGATTTTCAAAGAAATTGTCACTTAATTTTAGGTAATTTCTGAAAAAATTGATTTCGTCTTAGCCTCGTTTACTCTTTTTTAAAACCTAAATAAAAATGTAGTCTGAGAAGTTTGTAGTACAGGGTATACGAATTATAAATTTACCTGTTTTAGTAATCAAAATTGTCCAAATTTTACAAATAAGATCGACTAATTCAGCTTTATACGGGAGTTTTTCTAAACGTGCTTTAGAGAAAAATTCATAATTAATTTAGTGACTTGGTTTTCAAAAATCCAGTCTTATAAAAATCAATATAATAAGATGCTCTAACTGAAATTTGAATTAAATAAATCTATTGGATAACGGAAAGTGTAGTATTTCACCGACTAAAACTATCAATTTTACATTATTTTGACGTTTTTTTTTAAAGCAGCCTTAATAATAGCTAGGTAGGAATACCTACCTATTCCGAGAGCGGAGCAGACCGATTTTTTGTGAAAACGGAAAAAAAAACTTACAACTTTTAAACTTCGTTCTGAAATTTCATCTTTCTTTATATAAGAAATCAGGACTTTTCTAGATTTCTGTTTATGATATAGCTAGTTAGGTATTTATTGTGGGCGGATCAACTTTTTAACTGTTACATAGGCATCTAGCCACCCTGCACCCCTTTTAAAGTTTGTTGTGAAATTTCATCTTTATATAAGAAATAAGGACTTTTCTAGGTTTCTGTTTATGAACAACTTTTTAACTGTTACATCTGGTCACCTTGCACCCCTTTTAAAGTTTGTTGTGAAATTTCATCTTTATATAAGAAATAAGGACTTTTCTAGGTTTCTGTTTATGAACAACTTTTTAACCGTTACATCTGGCCACCTTGCACCCCTTTTCAACTTTGTTGTGAAATTTAAAGGCTTCTCTTTATTTTATTTATGCGTTCAAGTTCTCAACTGTTTATATAATAAGCACAAACTTGGCTTACCTGTTAAAAACTCTGCTTTGGTTCTTCGAAGATTTTATTTTCGAATACTTAACGTAATGTAGGTACACAGAAAGTCAATTCGATGTCGGTAGATTACTTACATAATAGACTATGAGTTCTTGAAATATTTCGCGATAAAAAAACTGGTCTGAACTGGTTTTAAAAATTAGATGCATAATTGATCTGCTCTCTCACTGATCAGCTGAAGATTATTTTAGTCATGAGTTCATGATAATTAACAAAGACTTAAAAAAAAGTAGTTAAAAAACAACCAAGAGTAACTTTTGCTACCCTACCGTACCTACACGAAACAAGGTATGGTCTTGGATTGTCTCTATAGTTAAATATTTTGTCAAGTTCTGAAAACCGTCTTATTCTACTATAGCAAGCATTTACGTTCAGAACAGTGACATTTGGTGCAGTGGAACTGCTGATGATGATCAGAACGGAACTCCTCAAATCTGAACGGCACACTTATACTGACTTTGGTATTTTTATAAGAATAGCTTGCATTTACGTTCAGAACAGTGACATTTTTGGTGCAGTGGAATTAAAGATGATGATCAGAACGGAACTCCTTAAATCTGAATGGAACACCTATAATGAATTTGGTATTTTTATGAGAACAGCATGCATTTACGTTCAGAACTGTGACATTTGGTGCAGTGGAACTGCTGATGATGATTGGAACGGAATTCCTGAACGACGCATAGCTCATGTTACGAGATCTGTTCTTTTCGTTATGTTCGTTTAGTATGTTGGGTTTTCATGTCACATTTTGGATCAGCTCGAGTTCTGGTGATGGGATCGATGAGGAATCAAGGGAACTCCTCAAATCTGAACGGCACACTTGTAGCGACTTTTGTATTTTAATAGAGATAGAGAAAGAAAACTTACCTTACAAATATGTTATTTGATGAAGTAGAACTGCTGATGATGATCAGAACGGAACTCCTCAGCGACGCATAGCTCATGTTAAGAGATTTGTTCTCTTTGTTATGTTTGCTAAGCATATTGAGTTTTCAAGTCAAATTTTGTCAAGCTCGATTTCTTATAATCGGATATCGGATTCATGAGGAATTGAGGAAACTCATCAAACCTTAACGGTATACATATATTTGTATTTCCGTCAAATAATAAAAGATTCAGGTACATTAAAAACAGTTTAAAAAATATATACATTTCTACATAATCAAACATTCGCATGTATCTTTCACCAGAACGCCAAAAGCGGCGGTTTTCTTTTCTTAATAAATATTTTTAAATCGTCACGTTCCTAATTTCTATTTCGTCCACAGTAGGTACAGTCAACCAATTGGAACCCTAGGCCACTCTACAACTCTACAACCATGTCAAATTGACAAACCGTAAGAGATTTCTTACAATCCGATTTATAACGTCACTATGACATAGTCCTACAGTGGCCTAGGGTTCCAATTGGTTGACTGTACCTACCTATTACCTACTATTTTTATAAAATGGTTTACATTCCTGTTTTGATCACAGTGCCAGCTAGCTAACATTATTTTACAATCCAACCCATTATCCTGATTGGTTTCCACATATAGATTCCATATATGTATATATATGTATTGTATATATGTTGTATATATGTATTGTATATGTGTGTATGCGTTTATAATATTATTTTGGTCAAAATAGTCTTTTGCATATTTTTTTTTCTCTTACTTTTCATGTGTTGAAATAGTTCGAATACCTACGTAATGTTTATGTTGGCACTACCCGTTCATTGTTCTTTGCAATCTGTTTCCTGCTACCCTAAGGTTGTCTGGTAGAGATCGCTTTTTAGCGATAAGACCACCTGTTGTTACCTGCTTCTTAATATGTTTTGTTTTTGTACTGAATCTCATTGTCAATAAGTGGTGTACAATAAAGTATATATTATGTCTTTCCCATCACGGAACAATGGTGTTCCGGACCTTTGGGAGGCGTGCGCGGGGCCGAAGCCAACGCGTAGATGCCCTTTCGACACTTTAATGAAATGTAAGGGGTACACCGAGCGGATGTTGCCCTTGCCCGTATCATGGGACACACGCAGAGGCAACACCCGCCAGGGTGTAAGGACTATTTGAGAGTTAATGGAATCTAAAATGAACTGGTCTATTTTGATGAAAGTGATGGACTAAATACTGGGCTATGGATAAAAAACCGGACGCCTGCCTAATAAAACGGTATCCAATTTTATTTCCGGCAGACGGTGACTCGTCCCCACAAGATGGGCCCCTACAAAAAGCGACATCCAAGATGGCTCAAGGGCAACACCGGTGTGAAAACTCAAGGGTGTCGAGAGGTGTACACCGCTTTCTGCCCAGTGGCCGTTAAGCCACTGTACCAACTCGCGTCTTATGCAAATTTTCACTTCCACCCCTGGGGCATGTAGCCCTAACGACCCCACTCTGGACGGCCAGCCAAGGCAAGCCAGAGGTAGAGAGTCCTGTCCCACCCACCCGCCTTACGGGTAACAGAACTCCCCAGGAGCACTCGGGTACGTGGGGTCGCTGTTCCCCAACAGCTCGCCACAAGCTGCCCTGCGTTGACTGATTGCACTGGTAAAACCAATGGGCGATGGGGTCGTCACATCCCTACGCCATATATTATTATTATTATTTGTATGTCTTACCATATCTCGGGACCATGGGGTCCCGGACTTTTGGGAGGCATGTGTGGGGCCGAAGCCAACAGCACAGAGGCCCTTTTAGACACTTTAATCTAAAGGCAAGGGATACACCTGGCGGATACCATCCCCGAGCGCACAATATGATACATCCGGAGATGGTCCCCGCCAGGTGTAAAGACTATTTCAGTGCAGCACTTTTGTGTTGCGATGGGAACTAAGGTCATAGGCTTATTGTTGTGCAAGTTGGATGGACTGGATAATGGTCTATGGGGGGAGACTATCGGACACCTGCCATGACAACTAGTCTCAAGATTGTAAAAGACAGGCGGTGACTCGCCAACTCATTGAGTGGGCCCTGCAAAACGGCCGCACGCATGGTGCGACAACAGAGCAACACTTGAAGAGTGGCTGAAAGGTTGTCGAGAGGTGAGACTGCGGTAGCCAGATCCCGGTGATCCGTTCAGCAGGCCGCCGGCGTTATGACATTTTACACTTCCAACCTGGAGCATAGGTCCCGCTCTTGCGAATCCACTCTGGCCGGCCGGTTAAGGCAAGCGCAGAGGCGAGGGCTAGATAGAAGTGCCCTCTGGAATAGGGGTCCGCGGTGTCGCCATCGCCACTCACCGTCAGCTCGCCACAAGCTGCCCCCGCGGGCTTATTATTATTATTATTATTTGTTTGTCTTACCATATCTCGGGACCATGGGGTCCCGGACTTTTGGGAGGCATGTGTGGGGCCGAAGCCAACAGCACAGAGGCCCTTTTAGACACTTTAATCTAAAGGCAAGGGATACACGTGGCGGATACCATCCCCAAGCGCACAATATGATACATCCGGAGATGGTCCCCGCCAGGTGTAAAGACTATTTCAGTGCAGCACTTTTGTGCTGCGATGGGAACTAAGGTCATAGGCTATTGATGTGCAAGTTGGATGGACTGGATAATGGTCTATGGGGGGAGACTATCGGACACCTGCCATGACAACTAGTCTCAGGATTGTAAAAGACAGGCGGTGACTCGCCAACTCATTGAGTGGGCCCTGCAAAACGGCCGCACGCACGGTGCGACAAGAGAGCAACACTTGAAGAGTGGCTGAAAGGTTGTCGAGAGGTGAGACTGCGGTAGCCAGATCCCGGTGATCCGTTCAGCAGGCCGCCGGCGTTATGACATTTTACACTTCCAACCTGGAGCATAGGTCCCGCTCTTGCGAATCCACTCTGGCCGACCGGTTAAGGCAAGCGCAGAGGCGAGGGCTAGATGGAAGTACCCTCTGGAATAGGGGTCCGCGGTGTCGCCACTCACCGTCAGCTCGCCACAAGCTGCCCCCGCGGGGTTATTATTTGCTGCTTAACTGGGTGTTTAACTTTTTAACCCCCGACGCAAAAACGAAGGGGTGTTATAAGTTTGACGTGCCTGTCTGTGTGTATGTCTGTCTGTCTGTCTGTGTGTCTGTCTGTGGCATCGTAGCTCTCGAACGGATGAACCGATTTTGATTTAGTTTTTTTTGTCTGAAAGCTGAGTTAGTCGGGAGTGTTCTTAGCCATGTTTCATGACAATCGGTCCACTAGGTCGCGGTCGGGGGTTTTTTCAAAATTTTAATTTTGTGGTTAGGTTATTAAATGGAAAATTAAGTATATTCGCCAGTAATTTAGACCTCCAACTATGCAAGCACCTGCACTTACTAATAGTGCGATAGGGACGGCCTGATATTTTATCGTCTATCGCGCGACCATGCTTCCCGTGCTGTACATCAAATATATCATAATTATAGAAATGTGACGATAGGTACCTAATGTTCAATCGGAACGGTGTGGACCGGACCATATTTATGACAATGTCATTGATAATAGTATTATGATATTCGTAACGAGTTAAGGCGTGAAGGAGTGAAGCGCTGGTAGCCTAGCGGGAAGCGCTGGTGGCCTAGCGGTAAGAGCGTGCGACTTTCGATCAGGAGGTCGCGGGTTCGAACCCCGGCTCGTACCAATGAGTTTTTCGGAACTTACGTCCGAAATGTCATTTGATATTTGCCAGTCGCTTTTCGGTGAAGGAAAACATCGTGAGGAAACCGAACTAATTCCAATAAGGCCTAGTTGCCCTTCGGGTTGGAAGGTCAGATGGCAGTCGCTTTCGTAAAACTAGTGCCTACGCCAAATCTTGGGATTAGTTGTCAAAGCGGACCCCAGGCTCCCATGAGCCGTGGCAAATGCCGGGATAACGCAAGGAGGATGATGATGATGATGTAACGAGTTAAGGCGATGAAGTAAGAATTGTGAGTTCGAGGACGAATCAAATAGAAGTAGAAGGGACTACAGCAAATATCAGATTATAACATAAATGTAAAAAATAAATAATACTCTTAAACAATTGAATTTAATCATAACTTGTCAAAAAAAAATCCTATTCCTAGGAATGCACCTAGAGGTGGCGCAGAAATTAAAATCTGCAAGTAAATCCTGTGATTTATGCTTACCAAGGCTAATCACAACGTATAAACCAGTATAGGGTGACCTACGATGACATTTGTCGTTGAGATTCACGAGGGCTCTTCTACTGCTTCGTCTGAAGCAATGCACTGGCAGTATCAGCCTAGGTCGGTATGTTAATAGAATACATTTTACCAAAACGTGCTTCGGCGTCGTTGCCACGTTTCTCCCCTCTCCTCCCGAGGGAGCGACGTTGCCAGGTCGTAGAACTAAGTTTGTGGGCAGCTAGATTTGGGGTTTTTTGAGAAGCCCCTTTCCTTTTTTACCTGCCTGCCTATTGTTAGACAGGAGACATTTTTTGCGTCTTGGATGTAGGTAGGTACCTATTATAATTTATAGAGGTGCCTAACAGTAAATCTTTAATACTGCTAACTACTACTTACTAATTTGCCTTTCATATTATGTATTTTTAGTACGCGTAAAGGGTCATTGCTATTAGCTATTAGAGTCCATCTAGGTCCTAGCTAGTATTGTTCACTTGACGAAATTTAAATACATACTTTCAAGGTACTTATTTCAATTGCAACCTTCGTGCCTTGAAACCCTTTACAAGTCACAAGTCACAACGCTCAAGATTCCACTTTTCAATACATATCAGACTATTTCGCTTGCTCGCGTCGGGTATCGGCAACTTTGCCCCCTTGTAAAACAAATGCCGGTGCACACGCTTTTAACGTTTTTTTCCAGAAAAGCCCTGGAACAGCGTAATTTTTGCCGAGTTGATTAAGTCCGCATGAAATTCCGTTCAGTAGCATTTGAGTTTATCTCGAACACACAGACACACAGTACCTACACAAACAGAGGCGGCGCGGCGGGCGACTTTCTTTTTATAAGTTGTAGTGTTGAAGACCCAAAATGCTAATGTGAGGGGTCTTGCTTTGCAAGTTTTTTTCAATTCAATTCAATTTATTGCATAAAATTAACACTGACAGTTAAACCTTACGTGCTAATTAGTTTTGTATTTCTTAGGATCTAACATAGATTTTGCAAGAAAGTAGGTGAGTACCTAGCTTTAGAGTTATAGTCACTTCCCCTTCATAGAAGTTTGTTGGCAGGAGGGCTCGCTTAACTCGCTGAACACACATAAGTCGATATTAGATACTTATTGCATTTCGAAACTTGATTACCTATGGGATCATAACTTCAAAGAAACCGCCGCGCTCCTGTTGCATTGCCGATTAACAGTTAGGTATTAGTCAAGTCCAGCTATACGGCGAAAAGGCGGTATCGCATCACATTCGACAACCGACGAAGTCAGCCGAAACTTCCGCTGGTTACTAATACAAACAACTCGGTTCGGCGAAACTTTCAAAGTCATCTGATAACCACGGTCAATGTCCCGGCTATAAAATTACATGTATTGGTCGGGAGAGCTCGGCCCGGCGCCCCGGGCACCCCGACTGCTATTCCAATATATTTAGCAAATCAAACACTAACGTCGGCGTCGCAGAGTGTTTCCGCGAACATCGCAATTAGATCGCCTCCATCTCTATTAGGCACTCATATATCGTACTGATAGTGAGAGTGAGGGACATATGTAATGTACATTCGGTATGCCCAGTAAAAGTGGCGTGTCCGATATTGCATATTTGTTATAGAATTTCGAGGCCATTGTTACATAAGTTGGGTCGGGCGTTCGACTCTGGGTGACTCTGGCATCGAAAAGCCCGGCTCGACGCACTAAATTCGAAATATCGTTATCTTTGCCTCTATCATTCTTGCATATTCGAGCGGTAGAGAAGCAGATAACGATATTTCGATTTTCGTGTCGCGGTAGCCCTCGAGCGATGGCCAGCGATGCGGGGAGACTCGCACAGCCACCCTACGATCGATTCCACGGGGCCCGTCCCGTCTGTTCACTCCGGTAACCTGTATACTAGGAATAGGAAAGCTCTTTTCAAATACATTTGTTAGAAAGAGAACCACATGACACGCCCCCAATAACGAACACCAAAAATTCTCTAATTGCGGGTATTTTTCTGTTTTACTTCAATTAAGCCGTAATAAGAGGGACAGAGGAAGGTACCCACAATTTGCGTATTTCGGTGTTCCCAGTAATACATATTAACATCAACTGGTAACATAAAATTTCTTGTTTAACTGGCAAAGTTGTTGTTTAACAGTGCGTGAGACTAAACACTCAAGCTAACACATTCTGAACCGCGAGCGCAGCGAGTATTGTAATCTGTCGCTTGCCCGGGTATAGCTTGGCAAAAAAGAGTAGAAAATAATAGGGGCGCCACCGTCTATGTAAATCGTTTTGCATGTGGCAACTATCGCGTCACTTTTGTACGAGAGAAGTAATAGACCCAGAGCCCAGGCCCGCCAGACCTTCCTCAAATTCTCAAGGATGAAACTTTGGGACAATGTAGAGTTCATATCGGCGGTTAATGTGTGCATATTTTCTAGTTCGGCCCATCGGCCAATTTTTTGTTATCAAGTGATGAAGGTGAAAAAAAAAAAGTGCTTACTTTCCTTAAATTCTCAAGGCTGATTTTTAAATATGTGTTAGAGCACGTTGTTAGAAATTGGTTATCATCAATGCCAGACCGTTTCCGCCGGCCATAACTTTTACCAGACGCGACAAAGTTGGCAAAAAACGACTCTAACTTACCTCATTTTCTCAAGCCTGATTTTGATATATGATACGCAGGGACCTGTAACTAGACCGTTTGTAAGCAGCCAGACCAATCGGATGGACCCAACCATCCGCCAGACCGATTTAAAGTTTCGATATGAGCATTAGTAGAATTGAAATATTCCGAGTCTATAAAAGCTAAAAACTTGAATTTTCTACATTAAGCTACGTGTATATTGTATACTTGACGTAATAAGCGACTTTCAAAAATTTTACTTCTAAGGAAATAAAAAAATGAAAGTTTATATGTGGTGCAAGATTAATTTTAAGCTATAAATTTTATTTACACTGCGTAAGTACATGTGTATTTTATTATAAATATAACTTTTACCAGACGCGACAAAGTTGGCAAAAAACGACTCTAACCTACCTCATTTTCTCAAGCCTGATTTTGATATATGATACGCAGGGACCTGTAACTAGACCGTTTGTAAGCAGCCAGACCAATCGGATGGACCCAACCATCCACCAGACCGACTTAAAGATTCGATATGAGCATTAGTAGAATTGAAATATTCCGGGTCTATAAAAGCTAAAAACATGAATTTTCTACATTAAGCTACGTGTATATTGTATATTTGACGTAATAAGCGACTTTCAAAAATTTTACTTCTAAGGAAATAAAAAAATGAAAGTTTATATGTGGTGCAAGATTAATTTTAAGCTATGAATTTTATTTACACTGCGTAAGTACATGTGTATTTTATTATAAATTTAAAGAAGAAAAGTAAATTAAACTTTTTTTTCGGTCGTCGAACAAGGTGGTTTAAAAATAGTTTTAAGATCGATCCTTTTTAATTTGTGGGCGAGGGACCTCACACTATGTATAAAGGCACTATGTGTATGTTGCATATAATGTCAAATCCCTCGCATACTACAAAAGTTATTTAAGCATTTATATAAGTTCAGTTAAAATGAGGTGGAAAGTATAAGTGTATATGTTGTGTACACACGTAAAGTATTCTAAACTTTTTATAACGGCATACATGTATTTGAAGAATGCCAAAAATGTAAACGTGTCTGAAAATTCAGCATCTCCGACATGGGTTATAACGGGGTCGATGATGTTCGTATTGAGTACCAATGTTTAAACTTCCTAAACTTGTAATTCTAAAGTTCGTCACTTAGGTATGTTACCATGTTTTGTAGGAGAAAGGAAATTCGTTTAGTTATATACCGTTGTAACATTGATTGTTTACTTCTTTGAATTGAATATTTAATTTATAATGCACTGTACCAATTTGTTTTTTCCTTGTTTACGTTATTTATAATATAAAATTCAATTCGTTATTCAAGTTTTTAGCTTTTATAGACCCGGAATATTTCAATTCTACTAATGCTCATATTGAAACTTTAAGTCGGTCTGGCGGATGGTTTGGTCCATCCGATTGGTCTGGCTGCTTACAAATGGTCTAGTTACAGGTCCCTGCGTATCATATATCAAAATCAGGCTTGAGAAAATGAGGTAAGTTAGAGTCGTTTTTTGCCAACTTTGTCGCGTCTGGTAAAAGTTATATTTATAATAAAATACACATGTACTTACGCAGTGTAAATAAAATTCATAGCTTAAAATTAATCTTGCACTTCACATATAAACTTTCATTTTTTTATTTCCTTAGAAGTAACATTTTTGAAAGTCGCTTATTACGTCAAGTATACAATATACACGTAGCTTAATGTAGAAAATTCAAGTTTTTAGCTTTTATAGACCCAGAATATTTCAATTCTACTAATGCTCATATCGAAACTTTAAGTCGGTCTGGCGGATGGTTGGGTCCATCCGATTGGTCTGGCTGCTTACAAACGGTCTGGTCACAGGTCCCTGCGTATCATATACCAAAATCAGGCTTGAGAAAATGAGGTAAGTTAGAGTCGTTTTTTGCCAACTTTGTCGCGTCTGGTAAAAGTTATATTTATAATAAAATACACATGTACTTACGCAGTGTAAATAAAATTCATAGCTTAAAATTAATCTTGCACCACATATAAACTTTCATTTTTTTATTTCCTTAGAAGTAAAATTTTTGAAAGTCGCTTATTACGTCAAGTATACAATATACACGTAGCTTAATGTAGAAAATTCAAGTTTTTAGCTTTTATAGACCCGGAATATTTTAATTCTACTAATGCTCATATCGAAACTTTAAGTCGGTCTGGCGGATGGTTGGGTCCATCCGATTGGTCTGGCTGCTTACAAACGGTCTAGTTACAGGTCCCTGCGTATCATATATCAAAATCAGGCTTGAGAAAATGAGGTAAGTTAGAGTCGTTTTTTGCCAACTTTGTCGCGTCTGGTAAAAGTTATATTTATAATAAAATACACATGTACTTACGCAGTGTAAATAAAATTCATAGCTTAAAATTAATCTTGCACCACATATAAACTTTCATTTTTTTATTTCCTTAGAAGTAACATTTTTGAAAGTCGCTTATTACGTCAAGTATACAATATACACGTAGCTTAATGTAGAAAATTCAAGTTTTTAGCTTTTATAGACCCAGAATATTTCAATTCTACTAATGCTCATATCGAAACTTTAAGTCGGTCTGGCGGATGGTTGGGTCCATCCGATTGGTCTGGCTGCTTACAAACGGTCTGGTCACAGGTCCCTGCGTATCATATACCAAAATCAGGCTTGAGAAAATGAGGTAAGTTAGAGTCGTTTTTTGCCAACTTTGTCGCGTCTGGTAAAAGTTATATTTATAATAAAATACACATGTACTTACGCAGTGTAAATAAAATTCATAGCTTAAAATTAATCTTGCACCACATATAAACTTTCATTTTTTTATTTCCTTAGAAGTAAAATTTTTGAAAGTCGCTTATTACGTCAAGTATACAATATACACGTAGCTTAATGTAGAAAATTCAAGTTTTTAGCTTTTATAGACCCGGAATATTTTAATTCTACTAATGCTCATATCGAAACTTTAAGTCGGTCTGGCGGATGGTTGGGTCCATCCGATTGGTCTGGCTGCTTACAAACGGTCTAGTTACAGGTCCCTGCGTATCATATATCAAAATCAGGCTTGAGAAAATGAGGTAAGTTAGAGTCGTTTTTTGCCAACTTTGTCGCGTCTGGTAAAAGTTATATTTATAATAAAATACACATGTACTTACGCAGTGTAAATAAAATTCATAGCTTAAAATTAATCTTGCACCACATATAAACTTTCATTTTTTTATTTCCTTAGAAGTAAATTTTTTGAAAGTCGCTTATTACGTCAAGTATACAATATACACGTAGCTTAATGTAGAAAATTCAAGTTTTTAGCTTTTATAGACCCGGAATATTTCAATTCTACTAATGCTCATATCGAAACTTTAAATCGGTCTGGCGGATGGTTGGGTCCATCCGATTGGTCTGGCTGCTTACAAACGGTCTAGTTATAGGTCCCTGCGTATCATATATCAAAATCAGGCTTGAGAAAATGAGGTAAGTTAGAGTCGTTTTTTGCCAACTTTGTCGCGTCTGGTAAAAGTTATGGCCGGCGGAAACGGTCTGGCATTGATGATAACCAATTTCTAACAACGTGCTCTAACACATATATAAAAATCAGCCTTGAGAATTTAAGGAAAGTAAGCACTTTTTTTCACCTTCATCACTTGATAGCAAAAAATTGGCCGATGGGCCGAACTAGAAAATATGCACACATTAAACGCCGATGTGAACTCTACATTGTCCCAAAGTTTCATCCTTGAGAATTTGAGGAAGGTCTGGCGGGCCTGGGCTCTTGATCTATAAGTGTTGCTATCACAGCAAAGCAATGCTATGATAAAAAAAAATTGTTCCATTTCTACGCTTTTTTTAGGGTTCCGTAGTCAAATAATCGATGGAAAACTTTGCGGAAATCCATGTTAATCGTAAACTAGAACTTTCCTTTGCTAATCCGCGAATAGATAACGTGCAAGTCAATCAGTGCTAATCTGTTATAATTACTTGCGTATTTTTTACATGCAATTAATTATTATTATTTATTTGCGTATTTATTTTTATTTTTGCGGTGGGAGGGTGGGAAAATTAATTGCATGTAAAAAATTAACAGGTTAGCACTGATTGACTTCACGTTATCTATTCGCGGATTCAAAGGAAAGTTCTAGGAAGTCCCTTATAGTTTCGCCATGTCTGTCTGTCCGTCCGTCCGTCCGTCCGTCCGTCCGCGGATAATCTCAGTAACCGTAAGCACTAGAAAGCTGAAATTTGGTACCAATATGTATATCAATCACGCCAACAAAGTGCAAAAATAAAAAATGGAAAAAAATGTTTTATTAGGGTACCCCCCCTACATGTAAAGTGGGGGCTGATTTTTTTTCTCATTCCAACCCCAACGTGTGATATATTGTTGGATAGGTATTAAAAAATGAATAAGGGTTTACTAAGATCGTTTTTTGATAATATTAATATTTTCGGAAATAATCGCTCCTAAAGGAAAAAAAAGTGCGTCCCCCCCTCTAACTTTTGAACCATATGTTTAAAAAATATGAAAAAATCACAAAAGTAGAACTTTATAAAGACTTTCTAGGAAAATTGTTTTGAACTTGATAGGTTCAGTAGTTTTTGAGAAAAATACGGAAAACTACGGAACCCTACACTGAGCGTGGCCCGACACGCTCTTGGCCGGTTTTTTTTAAGCTGTAACTATCACTCTTTGTGAATAGGTACCATTTCATTTCAATAGCCAGGGTCGTGGTACAGGTACAGTAGGTGCAGGTACCTCATAGATACAGGAATTAAATAAATAAAAAACCGGTTAAGTGCGAGTTGGACTCGCGTTGCAAGGTTTTCGTACATCACAAGAAGGGCTTAAGCGCCTGCACATCTGAAGGCGCTTAAATCATTAAAGTATTGCAAATAATCGAAACAAAAATTAATTTATAGATATTATGTAATATTCAAACGCGTTCACGCTCACACAATTTCAAGAGATTTGGTACTCCTTGCATCGGCAGTGAGTGAAATTGGTAATTTGAGTTTTTTCCTTTTAAGTCCGACTTACGCTTGACTCTAGATTTCTAATAGGTTTTCCTGTAATTATAGATTGAAGGCTATCACGCGTATTTTTTTGAAAATTTTACGCTAAGTACTTTCATCATTGGTATTTTTTTTTTGAGTAAAAATTAAAAAATATATTTTTTTAATACGTATAAAAAGCTCTGTCATTTGGTAGTAACACAATATAGTTCAAAAAATTTTGTTATTTAATTTTCACTTTTACCTTCCAAAAGTGGCTTTTATAATTACATTTTATTTATTTAAATTACATAATATCCGTCTTTGGGTCACAGGTATACATTTATGAGTGCCAAATTTGAAGTTAATCGGTTCAGCAGTTTCGGAGAAAAGTGGCTGTGTTAAACGGACAGACAGACGCACGAGTGATCCTATAAGGGTTCCGTTTTTCCTTTTGGAGATACGGATCCCTAATCAGTATTTTATGCTCTGACCACCTAGAGTTACTTATGCAACAGTATGACTCATAGTTACTTGACTCTGGGAAAAAGAGAAAATTTTAATAGTTTTAGTGATGGGCCGTTATTTAACAAAAACGAATCGATTAAATCTATCAGCCTGCGAACTTATTTCAAACCATTATAACAAATGCCATATGTGCCAGTATACAGTGTGTAAAGCTACAGTACCTACAGGCAAATATTTAAGACGTAAGACTTAAGTCTTTATAATGCCTTCGAAATGTTATTACATAACTTTTTTTTTTACTTGTATTAAAATGTAATTACATAATTATATAAGAAACTAAGACTCAACTTAAATGCTAGCTAATGTCTAAAATAGGCCCTAAAGGCATTGTACCAAGGATACTGGCGACATTTCCTCGCTGTATCGCAATGCTGATACGTTGTGCGAGGAAGTCGCCAGCTCTTCGGTCACCAGTTACCTCAAACAGACGCTTCACGATTTCTGTGAACAACTTGTTCGCGCTGGGACCCCATGGACCTAGTGTTTCTACGCCAAAAGGTACAAAAAGGTATTCATTCCCAAGACATGTATTTATTACGTTTAAAATTTCGGCACTTTCTGCCTCTGCGCCCGCTTTTATCTATAGAATAATTCGGCCCGCAACCCGCAATGTACCTAATGCAAACACACTCGTGTTAAATGCTCGTTGACAGTTGTCATTTACTTCATCGAAACTATGTTTACAGTACATTACCGATGAAAGCCATTTCTAAAATTAATTATGGGGTGAAAATTAAGATTTTACTCATCATAAATACATATTGATTCATGATAGTTTGATTTTTCGCCTGTATAAGGCTTGTACATTGAATCCTGATCCTGAACGAAGCAAAGTAAGCAAACTCTAAAATGTTTTTTTTTTTTCAATCTTTATTTGGGGGAAAATGGATTTCCTTCGTATTATACCGGAAATGTTCGTATTTGTCATGCTAGTTCAGTCAATAATAGAGTACATCTTGTACTGAGACTGACTGAAATAGCATGACATCGTACGTTTCCGTAACAATACGAAGGCAAATCTTTTCGCACTACACCTGTACGTATGCCCAGTCGTAATTACTCCGCTGTAGGTACCTTACAAAAAATATAACTGTAGACTAGTAAAATTTGTACAGATTGAAATTGTATGTACAATCCAAACAGTCCAAATACTATCAAAAGTGAACCAACTCCTTATGTGTGACCTGTCTCCGCATAGCTACTCTTTGACGCAACAATGCGACCGACAAGGGTGCTGGGGTCACTGACCGATGAGCTGACACCCACACGGGAGGAGAGAGAGATAGCGCTACACGGAATCTAAAGATACTGATAAAGACAAAATATATTGACGTCTAGAATATCCAAAGAATATAAAAAACAGTGTGACAACTATGGCATGTTACAAGGAATAACGATATAGTATTTTATGCAACTGGTGGTTAAAAGAGGTCAAAAAAGGTGAGTGGCGTGGGTAACAATTTGAGGCGAAGCCGAAAATTGTTAATAAAGACGCCACGAGCATTTTTTGACTCAGTTAAACACCGTTGCATACAATACTTTTTCTACGACCAAGCACTTATTTTGAAAGAAAATTATAAATCAACAAATACCTACTTTCAGTCATCTTAGTTATCTAGTGGACCGCCTACCATTTTGAATATGCAGTTTGAGTGCAAACATGAAAATAAAACTGTCTATGGTATGGTTCTTTGAAGCCTGGCCACTAAGACGAATCGAGCCGAGTTGAATCGAGTTCTCATACATTTGAATGCGATTCGACGCGTCGCCAATGAACGCAGCAGAATACGAAGGAGTCTCGACTCTGCGAATTGGTTTGTTAAGTTGGTAGCAATGTATTTACTGAACTGTAACAGCTATATCGTGCTACTGCTACTAAATGTTTTCAGGGTATAGACTAGATAGACTTGTCCTGACATCTTTTATGTAGGGTTTTAAAGTTCTATGCACGACCTTGTAACTCACGAATAACAGTACGGGAGTAGAAAAAGAGGATAACGATATTATTTATCGCAAGCGTTTGTGCATTTGGTTACGTACCCAGATTGCTTATGGCCAACGTGTCCATTGTTTACCTAGTCCTACGAATCATGCGCCGTAATTTAAATTATTATTAGTAAAATTTTATCATATAATTTACTAATCCATACTAATATTATATTATAAATGGGAAAGTGTGTGTGTCTCTTTGTGTCCGTCTTTCACGGCAAAACGAAGCGACGAATTGACGTGTTTTTTTATAAGTGGAGATAGTTGAGGGGATGGAGAGTGACATAGGCTACTTTTTGTCTCTTTCTAACGCGAGCGATGCTGCGGGGAAAAGCTAGTTATACATATTTACTAATAATAAAATTTACTAATAATAACATTATTAGCTAAAATTAACTACGTTCCCTTAAAATGAACTCAGTAACGATGTATGTATAAATATTTATATTTAATATGACATCTTAGGTACTAAACTACTAACTGTTTGACTTTGTGAGGTGTATGCGCCCGCGCCGCCCCCACCACCAGTCAGTAATAAACTACACTAGTGGGAAGTACTTGGGGTGCGCAATGACAAACAACCGATATGATTCGAAGCTAGTTTATTACTGACTGGTGGTGGGGGCGGCGCGGGCGCATACACCTCACTTTGACTTCGAACATTTGTCATATGGGGACTCCACGGATTTTAGAACCACGGTATGCGTTAAAATTGTTAAAAAGTAGTAAGTAAGTCTATTGGGTTGGTAAGAAAGTAATGAGCGAATCATAACCAATATTGTAATTTTTATTTAATTTATTATTTTAATCATTTATCAAAAATAATAACGGCCTTCGTTATCTACTACTTGTCCCCATCGTTCTGGTAAAGAATGAATGTTGTTGTTGTTGTATGTCCTAAGGCACCCCATAGGTGCATAGGGCCTCCACAAGATCCTTCCACGCCTTTCTATCTTGAGCCACCACCTTGGCCTCGTTCCAGCTCAGTCCATATTCCCTCAGCTCGTTCTCAACGCTCCGTCTCCAGGTGTGTACGGGGCGTTTGCGGGCCCTCTTTCCTCCTTGAGGCCGCCACTCAAACGCGATACTGGCGCTGTTGGTAGCTCCTCTTCGAAGGGTATGACCGATCCATCTCCATTTCCGCAGAGCCACTTCCTGGGCAATCGGAGGTTGTCGGCACATACTCCACAGATCCTCATTTCTTATAGTTTTCGGCCAGAAGATACGGAGGATCGACCGGAGGGACTTATTGACAAAGACTTGAAGTTTGTGCGTCAGCCCCTTTGTCACTCTCCATGTCTCACAGCCGAAGAGAAGCACGGTCTTGACAATGGATTCGAAGAGGGAGATTTTCACGCGGCGAGTAAGCACGTTTGAATCCCAAACAGGCTTGAGTTGAGCAAATGCAGCTTTTGCCTTCTTAATTCTGCTCTCGACGTCATCGTCTGCACCTCCCTGACACGACAGTGTACTGCCGAGGTACACAAACTTAGAGACTGATTCAAGGCGGTCGTTTTTGAGCAACAAAGGTTCCTTACAAGCTGATTGTACTCGCATATTGACAGTCTTCCGTCGGTTGATTCGCAGGCCCATGGCTTCAGCTTCCTCTTGAAGACTCTCAAGTTTTGCTTTTAGATGGGCTAAAGATGGCGAAATCAGCACGATGTCATCGGCGTAATCAAGATCTTCCAGTACCTTTGTATGCCAGGAAATGCCTCTTGGCGTTTTGACCACTCTTCTCATGACGTCGTCGAGCAGAATTATAAATAGCAGTGGAGACAGGAGGCATCCCTGCTTCACACCGGCACTTATTTGTATAGGCGCTCTCATTTCCTTTTCGTGTATCACCCTACATGTGCTCCCCTCGTACAAGGAGCGGATGATGCGGATGACACACTCGGGTATGCCCCTGCGACGAAGGCTGGACCACAGCGCGCTCCACTTCACGGTATCGAAGGCTTTTTCAAAGTCCACAAAGGCGAGGAACAACTCCGACTGCCATTCGACACTCTGTTCGATCAGGATGCGTAGGGTATTGGTGGTCTGTGCAGGAGCGACCAGGGCGAAAACCTGCTTGCTCGTCCCTCAGCGTCTCTACCACTCTTGGAGCAATGCGATTGAGCAGTATCTTTGCTAAAACTTTTGCGGCTGTGGGCAGGAGTGTTATGCCGCGCCAGTTGTCGCATTGCGATAGATCACCCTTCTTTGGGACTTTCACCAAGAGTCCCTGCTTCCACTCATCGGGTACTCGACGTACTCGTCCAGCTTCCCAGATACGGGTCAGTAGAGGATACAGTAGAGTTGCAGATGTCCCAGGATCGACCTTCAACATGTCCACGTGGATGCTATCAATGCCCGGCGCTCTCCCCGGTTTCAGGGACTTCACCGCCACCAAAACTTCTGCAGAGGACGGTGGAGCCGTTGGCACACCCAGTAGCTCGTCTGGGAGATCATTACTGGTATGCTGGGTGTCAGGGGATTGGGCTTGCTCCAGCAGGCTCGAGAAGTGTTCGGTCCACCTTTGCAGCTGCTCGCTTGAGGTGCACAGGAGACTGCCGTCTTTACCTTTCAGCGGTTTCTTTGCTGTACGTGCCCGACGGCCGCTGAGGCGGCGCGTTACGTCGTACAGCTCGCGCATGTCGCTGCGGCGTGCGGCGGTATTTGCGCGCTCCGCCAGCTCGTCTGCGGCTCGGCGGCGGTCTCTGCGCGCGAATTTCCTGATCCTCGAACGGAGGGCGCTGTACCGTTCTCGGAGACTGGACGTTTCTGGCTCTGTAGAAGATTGCAGCAGGAGATTAATTTGGTGCCTATCTTCTATAAGCTGCCATAGATCTGCTGACATCCAGCTCTCCCTGATCGGCTTCGTGTACCCGAGCACCTCTTCACCGAAAGAATGAATAGCATCGGCGAAGAAGTTCTTAGGTTTAGATTCAAAAAACTCAGCTATGTACTGTCGTAGATGGGCTTGATTATCGAACTTTTTTTCATTCAAGGCATTGCTTAGCGATCTGAACAATGCGTAATCCGTAGGTGCCAAGTCTGGAGAGTACGGTGGATGAGGTATCACTTTCCAACCTAGCTCCAATAGCTTTAGCCGAGTCACTTTTGCAATGTGTGGGCGAGCATTATTTTATTTATTTTTTTGGTTTAAATTTTCAAGCTGATTACAGTATACTGATGCGGTAACGTAACAGTCATTCCACTTGGTAGGAGTTCCCAGTGAATAATACCATGAATATCCCACCAAACAGACAGCATAACTTTTTTCGGGTGAGGCTCTGTTTTTGGTGCCTCTATTCCTTTTTCGTTTGGAGCTAGCCACTGACGTTTGCGTGTGTGATTTATATATAAGACCCATTTTTCATCTCCAGTGATAAGATGGTCCAACCAGTTGAATGTGCGGCGAAAAGACAGAAGTTGTATGCAGATATCGGCACGGCGGTTTAGTTGATCTCTATCAAGTTCGTGCGGTATCCAAACATTGTATTTGTAGTTTTTTCCCAACTCGTGTAAATGTGTTTCTATGGTGACATGAGAGCAGCCTAACTCGGTAGCAAGAGTACGACTCGTTAGCCTCGGATCTCCTTCAATTAAGGTTTTTAATTTGGCTACATCAATCTTCACGGTCGACCAGACTTAGGTTGATCTGATAATGAAAAGTCGCCACTACGAAACCGCTGGAACTATCGTTTCGCCGTGGCCTCAGACACAACTTCAGGAGCAACACGCTGACATATATTACGCACTGCTACGGCGGCTGAATGGCCAGACTGAAATTCATATAGTAAGCAATGCCTTACATGCACTTTTAATTCGTCCATTTTCTTCCTTATATTAGCTCGGCGACAGCTAGTGAATGACTGACGAGAAACTGTGCGACTCGCCCTTTATATACTATCGACCATAGAAGATGTATTACCAGGGTAATGGAAAAAAATGTTTTATCAGGGTACCCCCCCCCCCCCTACATGTAAAGTGGGTGCTGATATTTTTTTTTCATTCCAACCCCAACGTGTGATATATCGTTGGATAGGTATTAAAAAATGAATAAGGGTTTACTAAGACCGTTTTTTGATAATATTAATATTTTCATAAATAATCGCTCCTAAAGGAAAAAAAAGTGCGTCCCCCCCTCTAACTTTTGAACCATATGTTTAAAAAATATGAAAAAAAATCACGAAAGTAGAACTTTATAAAGACTTTCTAGGAAAATTGTTTTGAACTTGATAGGTTTAGTAGTTTTTGAGAAAAATACGGAAAACCACGGAACCCTACACTGAGCGTGGCCCGACACGCTCTTGGCCGGTTTTTAACCGACTTCAAAAAAGGAGGAGGTTCTCAATTTTTCTTTTTTCTTTTTTCAATTTTTTCTTATCGGTTTGCAATAATCTAAACATCCAAATTATAAACAAATCAATTATTTTTGGAGTCGGGGCCAGCCTGCGTATGGTTGGGTGGGGCAAGGCGACGAACAGGTCTGGTACCGACTACAAAAATAATTGATTTGTTTATAATTTGGATGTTTAGATTACTGCAATCCGATAAGAAATCTGAATTCGAAGGTTTATTTGTTTTGGCTTTTTAGTTTCTCCGTGTTTTGTAACACGCTTTTTTTGAAGGCGGTTTTATTTTTTGTTAATGTACAGTTAAGAATTTCACCACCCCCTTTCCTCCCGTGGGTGTCGTAGAAGGCGACTATGGGATATGGGTTAAATTGTGGCGTAGGCGAGAGGCTGGCAACCTGTCACTGCAATGTCACAGTTTCGTTTTCTTTCAACCCCTTATTTGCCAAGAGTGGCACTGAAGCTTTAGTAGTTTCATGTGTTCTGCCTACCCCTTTATGGAAAACAGGCGTGATTGTATGTATGTATGTATGTATGTATGTATGTAATTGTACAGTACTTAATCTTATAAGACAGTCTTTAAAAAAGGGTCAAGTAGCCTATATGTCAAAACGTCTAATAATAGTTCGGTAAATGATGACTGCTTGTGCTTAGGTGTTTCGACCCTAGAAGTTTGTGGCATGGGTAAAAAAAAGCACTTGTTACCAGCCATTATGCGAGCCTATATTACTTCTACGTCAGTGTCGTTTTGCCAACGTTTTGTCCCAGGAACTTGAAGTTGTCAACTTCCTCGGCGGTGTTAGTCACGTTTGGCCTAAGGAACTAACCTTTTCAGATTTTTAAGTTGAAAGCAAAGATAATGTCAATACATTTCTTTATGTTTTATCTTAGCTACCTGGAATATCGTCACTACATATGCATTCCATACATACTTACTACAATTTTCTTTTCATTGACAGACGAAGATACAAGTTTTTTTTAAAGTAGTATTTTATTAACACACAAGAAAGGTCCAAAAAGTGGTAAACCACTTTTTGGGCTGACTGTACCTACAGGAGGCACACTCAAAGGTTATGATAGATGGCGCCACCCTATTAGTCCACAGATAAAGAATTTCATACGTGAGAGCGAGAAGATGATGTTTTTTCTCTCTCACACATATGAATGACAGTGTCATGTCTAGGCACTTGCACAGGCGCCGCCTGGCGGGATAAAATGTCAGTGTGCCTCCCTCCTCAATTAGGCCTCGACCAAATTTATCGATATCGATAAGGTGTCGATAAGTAAAAAATAAACCGGTATTGTTAGAGAGCGCGCACACGGGCAACTTTTGGCAGCGACTTTTTTGTCACACACATCATCGGTCTATGGGCTAGTATGAAAGTGCGCACACGAAGCGACGCAACTTTTCATACAAATACGTAAGTCGCCGAGCAACTTTGTTGCCCGTGGGCGCGCACCCTTATATTTTCTATGTTTATAGAAATCTCGTTCGGTCTATCTCGTATCTTTAAAAATATAACCATATAATTCTAGTACATAAATTACATTACAAAATACTATAATATTAGTAAATTATACTATAGAATCTGCCAAAAACAATTGTCATTTTAGTTTAGTTATTTACGGGCATATTATCGCCATTATCGGAGTATCGGATATGGTTACAATTATAAACTACATTACTACACGATCCAAATATGAAAAGATGCAATAGTACATTACGATACAAGTGCAAAGAAAATAAATTTCGAAACGAGTAGCGATAAATTAAAACACGACGAAAGGAGTGTTTTAAATCGACAGGAGCTACGAATTTCCTTTTCGCACGTGTATCGTACGACATTTTACAGTACAGGTGGCCCTCCGAAGTTTCGACCTGGCTAGAAATGTACCACTTCTTGCACTAGTGCATTTAAAAAGCACCGTGTGTATTGAAAAAGTACATTACGATACAAGTGCGGAAAAGAGGAAATTCGTAATAAGTGGCCATTAAATAAAGTCACAACCAAATGTTGTTTTAAAACGTTTTAATTAGGGCTCTGGATACACGTGATTCACGCCGAACCGTAGCTACGTGATCTTAACATTGGCGGTACTAAGATCACGAATTTCACTAACACGGCAAGGTACGTACGTACTTACCTTAGCCTCGTCACGTACGTACTATAGTATGAATTTTCTGAGATGAACCTTTTAGCGCCGGATTCACGTGACACGCCGTGCTAAAGTCTCGAACCTACTATACGTTCGTGTGCAGAGCTTCGGGTGTCGGTTTCGTTGGGTACTTAGCGTACGTTTTGTAGATTCAACACGCCCGGGAGAAAACCAAATATGACTACTATTTAATTACTTACCACTAAGTTTAGTGCCTATACTTAATAAGGGACAAAAGTTTTTTTACATATGAATTAAACTCATATTTGTGTTTTGCTTCGATTTTTATACAAATAACTAGCGGCCTTCCCCGGCTATGCACGGGGATTATCATAAAAATGATTATAATAACTTTTATCCGTAAAAGATAGACATATTCCATCGCGGACTTTTTTGTAGACCTATTGGAGAGACACAATTTCACCATACATTGTTTTGATATAGCTCATACGGTTTGGGAAGCATTTTCGATTAAAGCTCTCAGCCAGCGGGATTTTATTTCAACCAATTCAAACAAAAATTTAACAAATTATTTACCTAAATCTTCCTCAAGGATCACTCTACTCATAGGTGAAAACCGCATGAACCCGTTCAGTAGTTTTTGAGTTTATCACGAACACAGAGACAGACGCGGCAGGGGACTTATAGAGATAGAGAAGATGATTTTAATTAAGTGATTTATGGCGTTATTCTGTTTTCGATTTTATTAAAATCAAAACGAATTGTCCGTTGCATCATACTACATAACTAAGTTATAATAAAATATTAAGGTAAGTTATAATAAAAATAGATTTAATGACTGAACAAGTGAATGTCAACCTGTGTTACGTCCTAATATTGTTTATTTTGACATGTGCCGTCAGATATCCGACACTAACTTAAAGCCTGACCTGCATGTGTATGCCTGTTAGCATATAGATCAGTCAATGAATGCTCAAAAGGGGGGTCTAGGTGGAATGGCCGAAAGCAGAAAGTTTCACTACGGGATTTTTTAAGAAAACTTTTGTCTAAGATAAATATTTTTCAAGATATGGAGCAAAAAAGCAATGTATGAAGCAAAAAGTGGGGGGAAAACGATTTTTAAAAAGTTAACAGTTTTTAAGAGCTCATACCTAGATAATGGTTGAGAATAGAAAAAAAGTTTATAGATCAAAGTTATAGAGAATTTTATAAGCTTTCAAGGTGTAGTAAACCGAAATTTCGTATGACGCATAGTTTTTGAAATATGAGCAAAAAACCAAAAAATGGGACCTTTTTTCATCCCCCCCTCTTCGAGCTCACGTCTAAAGTCGAGGATTTTTAGTATGTATGTCTCCTGACTACCCCTAACAACATCCCGTAGTGAAACTTTCTGCTTTCGGCCATTCCATCTAGAATGGCTCGTTGACCAAGCTAATAGTGCATAGTATGGAGTAAATAGTTGTGATGAAATTCCGCGACATGGCGCGTAGTCGTATAGGTATTTCTGGTCAAGCTTTATTATGTTATTCATAAGGTTTTTTCACACTTATTCTTTCTTTTATTATGTATGAAAATGAAAAAGATTTTTACAAAAAGCTGCTACCAAGTGGCTTGAATTTATTAATGTTTAAGCTTGCTACTATGTAAGAATATAAGGTAATCTAAAGTGTAAACAAGGCAAACGGCAGTGTAGTGTAGGTGAACAAAAGAGCAAAGTTTCTGTGAATCTTAGGAACATGTGATGACGATATTGACCATACTCCAGGCAAAAAAATATGGCACACTAAGACAAAAAAAATATTACAGCTGCAGTTCTTATCGGTCTCGGCACATTAAAGAATACTTTTAGATAGTAACAATTACCATATCCTGTTAAAGCGCTGTATTGTTTTACGCACGAGCTCAGCTATCTTACTATAGTGGTATTTTGTAGATAATAAGTGCAGTTCTACCACGTGCAAATAAAGACAATAACATTTACGAGCAGCTTATAGAAAGGAAACAATCACTATTCATAAGTGGCGTGGCTTTTACCTTTTGTACGTAAAGTCGAGTGAAGCGAGCGAAGTTTTGTTTTTACATTTTGTGATTTTTTTATTTTATCTGGAGGGGGAGTTTAGAATTTAAGTTTGTTTCAATTAGTCGCTTGTAAGATTCCAGTTGGTCAACACTTTACTTTAGCTGTGAATTTAAAAGTTATTGTCGTTGTTGTTTTGTTACTGGTTTTTGTTTTTGAAACTCTTAACAATGAAGAGAAGTTGGGTGTGGAGATATGCCACCAGAGTCGGAAATACAGCTTTATGTAGTCTCTGCAATGATTGGACAAACAATGAGTTTTCGTGTCGTGGTGGTACTACAGGATCTATCGCGAGGCATTTGACATTAGTTCATTTGAAATCTGCTGTCACGACATCAAACGAGTAAGTTAATTTTTTAAATATAATCAATGATATGTAAATGAAAGCAGTGCAAATGATCTTATATATAATAATATGAAAACTAAAGTTTTTTAGTTGTCGAGAAAATATTTTATACTTGCGTACTAATAATTTTATTATTGAGTAGGTACAAAATACAAAAATATTAATGTGTTCTTCGTGCATACCTGAATACAAACCGCTAAATAGATTGTGGTCTTAAAATATGATATGTCTTGGTTGCCACTTGCCAACACTTAGGGCCGGTTGCACCAGCACACTTTGACGCCCCCTTCATCGTTAAAGATGGCTCCGACGACCGTTAAGTGCATATTTGCGTTGCACCATGCCATCCGTCAGTAAAAGGGTTACGATTCATTTAACCGGTGCCAGAGCACCGGTTAACGGCTCGTATTAGGTAAATCTAGGAACCAAAATGGCGGCCAATGTTTTGAATTTGTCCCGTATTTCACGAGTTTATGCTTATTTTAAAATAACTTGAGCTATTAGCAATGTGAAATACTTATAAAACGTTTAAAACAGTAAAAATGTGGAAGTAACTGAACATACAAAAGTGACAGTGACACACCAGAGTGGTTTTTAAGGTTATTTTAATTGCGCGACGATTTGTGTTTGTAAACACCTTTAATTTAATTTATTTTGTTGATAAATGTGTGTTTATATTTAGATAGAGTGCAGAATGAGCTTCAGTTGAATATACAATCAGATCGATGCTGTAAGAAATTCACAAGTGCGTCCTATGAGATCAAAACTCGACAGCAAATAATGAAAACTATTTGTCGACAATACAGTCTTTAAAAGGGTCTTGGTATATTTGGAATCACGAATAAAATGATAAATATCCTGGAAAAAGTTGTGGATCCACTATGACATCCGAAATTAGGGCGAGAATAACGACAAACATTGTATAAAATCCGACCTTCAAAATCGTATCTCGCGACAGGAATCAACTTTCGTTTTAAACTATACACGCCCATGAGACATCCGAAATGAAGTATTTTAGTGTGAAGCAAATGTGTTGGGACAATCTACACAACTTTTAGGCAACAGCATAATAAGATATCAGTGAAAAAATGTAAAGAAAGTGTTATTATAATATTTCTGTTCATACCTACTTACCTGTGTTTTATTTCTCCTTTTATAACTTTTTCATAAACCTATAATGCAAAAACTTTGCAGTAGTCAACTTAAATTATTTACATTTAACATGTTCAGTGCTGGCGTCACAAGTTTGAGACCAAAATAATCCTCTTCCTATGTTGGTGACACAGTGAAGTTGACTTATGCCAGTGGCATAGGAATGAGAATTTATTTGTTTCTACCAGCATAGCATTATTTGTTTCTAGCAGCAGCAGTAGACTTTTAGTAAAACAGTGGGATGAACGTGAATTCATATTATTCATAAACACTCCGGGCAGAGATATGCAATCTTGAGTTTGACTAGTGCAAAGGCAAAGTTGACAATCAAGCATGTACTTCAGCTAATTAAATACATAAAGCTAACCAACATGAAAGCAATAAAGATTTTATCCTAAATAGTAATACAAACATAGTAAGTATCTGCTTGAAATTCACTTTACTTAAACCTAAATTTTTCATGTCAGTCAGGGATAAATTCTTGACACCAAAATGTTCTAACAATTTTAAAGTATTATTACCTACTTTTAAAAGTCCTCAAATTGTATTTCATAATTTGTGTTGCTTTGATATAAATGATGCAGCTGAACATTTCTAAAATAAACCAGAGTCTAAGATTTCATAAGTAGGCACATATAGTTCTGTACTTATTTTTCAGCATACTATTGAGGGCGGGCTTGTGAATTTTGTGGCATGTCAGAGCGTTATCAGACTTTTCAGTAGCAGTAGGTATATATAGGCAAAATAATTTCTAGTTGTGTCATGCTAATTTAGAAACTTTACTTACTATTCTGGAAAGAAGAAATATACCTATGTGAAATTAAAACAACAGTAATTTCATGGGTAATTTATCTACACCTCAAAAAAAGGAAATTATAACTTGAATAAGCAGATAGTTATAATAAGAGTATAGTGGGAAACAATGACTATACAGGAAGGTAGATAAAATTGTTTGATTGGACTTTTTTGCGATAGTTTTTATATAGTATAATACATTAATTTGAGGTACCATAATTGATGTATTACTATAGTTTAATTGTGATTATTTTTGGGAGTGCACCGCACAAGCGCTCTTTAGGGCAAGCCGCTACTGATAGGTAGGACTTTATTTTTACACAGATTGAGTTCCATGATAGCTTAATAATAATAATGCTTGTGTTGTGGGTTACTCAGACAATAATATAATTATGTAAACACTTGATTACATAAAAAACTTACATACTCTGGAAAAAATGTGTCTGCCGGCCACATTTAAACTATCGGTGCTGTTCTCTAACATGTGAATAAATGGATTGGTCCCAATAGATGCCAGCCTCAAACATATTGCAGTGAAAATATGGTCTTTAGAATAAGCATTCAATTTCAAATTTTATAACCACAATTTTCAATGGGTTGGGGTCTATTAGTCTGAGACTGTAACATAGTCATTTGGCCTTTACTCTCCCTACCTAAACAGGATATTAGTATGAAATGGCACATAAAGTAACAAAAATATATTTTATTAACAAAATTGAAATTCTGATGATAATAATTTATAAAACTTTATTTTCTACAAGTTTCTCCCAGACTTCCAGTTAATTTCATAGTATAATTTGTTGATTTCTAGAACAGATTCACTTGTAGAACTTTCATCTTGTAGTCCATATCAAATGGTGTAAATCAACTCTGAAAAGAAAGCAACATGTTACTTATTATTATATTTAGTACCTACTTAATAATCCTTTTCAAACACAACAAAATTTAAGTAACAGTACATAAATAAACTTAAATGTCTGCTACTACTAAACAGTTTTGTCATTAATCTTATTGGAAATTTTGCCATAGGCTGTGTGCTGTGTATGACATTGAACTTACCTAGTACTGCACCAAAAGTATGCTAATTTGTTTTATAGCCAGTTCACGGAATAAAGGCTATGCATTTGGGTAAGAGGTCTGTAATAAGCTACCTATAATTATTATAATACTCATGAGAAAACTTGTCTGGTAATTGGTTCCTTCATTCCTTGTTACAAAGGCTTTTAGGTTGGAAATAGCCACTTGAAAGTCGTAGAGACGCGTCCTTTTCATGCGTCATGAATATACATTAAGATAACCACGAACACAAGTGTACATAAGTGGTGTAAATTGTTAAATATTTCGATAAGAGCTGCAAAGAAAGTTTAGTTCGCGCTAGTTTGCGCCTAAGTTTTTTTTTAAATAAAGATTTTGACATTCATATGATTGGGTTGCTATATGAAAAATCAATTCTACCATAAAAATGTTGGTAGGATTTCATTCACGACCTGGCATCACAGTTAGCGGTTACGTTCAGTAATTTTTGGGTTGGTGCAACGCAATTTATTAACAAATCGTTAAGTCCCCCACGTAATCGGTAAAATTTTACGAACAGAGCCTACATTTACAGGTGGTTTGGTGCAACCGGCCCTTAATGAATCTTCATTTATATCCATAACGACGACCGGTCTGGCGCAGTCGGTAGTGAGCCTGCCTGCTACGCCGCGGTCCCGGGTTCGAATCCCGGTAAGGGCATTTATTTGTGTGATGAGCACAGATATTTGTTCCTGAGTCATGGATGTTTTCTATGTATATAAGTATGTATTTATATATTATATATATCGTTTTCTGAGTACCCACAACACAAGCCTTCTTGAGCTTACCGTGGGCCTCAGTCAATCTGTGTAAGAATGTCCTATAATATTTATTTATTTATTTATTTATAACATTTGTTAGTATTATTGGTCACATCACAGTTCACAATAACTGGCCGCCTACTAGAAATAAACAATATTCACCTTGAAACAGAATTTCATTTTAGCAAGCGAATTAAATTACTAGCCACTTGCTAGCCACTCTTCAATACACTGACCTGATTATTAAGAAATTGTAGTAAATACAATATTTTTTATTCAAAAGCGGCCAAAAGGTTGAAAGTGCGTAACCAAACGAATTAATCTGATCATTTGCATAAACAATTTCTTAATTGAGTACAACGATAATTATATATGCATGTGCATGTACATATAAACGTTTAAAGGTATTTGTATGTAAATATTACAATTATATATTGATGCTTACATTTATTATTTTTATTAAGATGACCCCGAATCGATACCTTCGAAAAATCCCGGAAATCATAGAAACACATCCAGTTTTAACTAGGTAGATATATTATCTTAAGTATTCAAATAATATTTTCACATTTCCTTATTTTATTAAATATAAATAAATTATTTATTTTATAGTTTGGTTATTTTTATTTATTACTTACATATTAAATTAATATTTGAAAAACCATACTATTGAAAATAAATTTTAATTCAAAAGTAATTAAGAGCTACGCATAAGAAAACTCACGATACATTTTTATTCATAGCTCTTAGAGACTGCATCAGATCGTATCTGCACTCAACGCCGCTGGCACGCCGCACGTGAATTCGTGTCACATATACAGATACACGGATTCACGTACCCTAATTTTACGTGACGAACGACGAACCAGAAATCTAGTACTACTTTGTACTTCTTCTTCAGAACTAGTGCGGAAGTGCTATATTATGTACTTACTGTAAAAGAGTATTGAAGTTAGATCGAACTAAATTTGTTGCAAATTTATTAATAGCATTGAGTGTAAAAGTGATACAGGGGGGTTAAAAGTGGGTCGAAATCGAAACGGGTCGTGTAAAGAGCACGGCATGCGCGCGGCCTGTTGCTGGAACTTGACTTGCTCACTACTGTGCACTTACATAACATAATAACCTAACCACAAAATTAAAATTTTGAAAAAACCCCCGACCGCGACATAGTGGACCGATTTTCATGAAACATGGCTAAGAACACTCCCGGTCCCGACTAACTCATCAAACAAAAAAACCAATGTTCTATGCCACAGACAGACACACACACAGACAAACAGACAGACAGACAGACAGACAGACAGACAGACAGACAGACAGACAGACAGACAGACACATTCAAATTTATGCGTTATTATGATGTTTAAAAACACTTCTAACGCCTGTAACTGTGCTATAAAATTCTGTGCAGATTTAGCTTTGTCTTACTCTAGCAACTGAACACAAAACCAATGACTACTAGCGACACCTTAGTCACCACCATATTGCAGCTCGTTGTATGGTTTATTAGTTTGAGTTAACTCTCATAGAGGGCACTGTGCTGAGGCGTTCCGATAAGTCAGTTATTTAAATATAGATGGCATTATAAACAATCTCAAACTGAAGTTTTACATATTATATTAGTGTATTTGGTAAATTGGATATTATTACAATTGCATCTAATTTAATGCATTGGACCACGTACCTATCAATGAGCAGTTAATTCATGCTGTAAGTGTAAATAGTCGGAACCGTAAAAAGCTACCTACCTACTTAATGACATTACATTGGTAATTTGGTACCTACCTACTAGATAAATATAATGTGAATATATATCCTTAAGTTATAATATTAAATTGACGGGTTTATTTGTACTTTGAATTACGAGTATTAACATGATTAGTTGCTTATGCCCATAATTAATAAAACTAAAATAGTACCCTAATAAATACTTGTCAAAACTACAAAATTGCCTTGCTGTGCTGCATGTAGCTCTATCTATTGATATTTAGATATACTGGTTTATACGTCTTTCCTCGATAGCGTTGTAAGATCTGTCACGCGAATTACTTGTAGGTATACATTTCAAATGTCGATTACTTAGAAATCTGTGTACCATTTCATTAATAAAAAGACATAAAATTTATTTCTGAAACTATAGTTTTTCAATTAAAGTAACTGTTAGTGTGTATTAACGTATAGCACATTTTATTTTATTTATAGTAATGTTGCCAAAGTCTCATGGTATGTATCAGTTTTTTTACACCTAATAATATTATATACTGTCATCTATAATATTTTATGTATAATTTTTTCTCGATCGTTTATTACACTATTAGTGGCTTACAGTACATTTTTATTGTATTAAGAATGGGCGTAGAATACGGAAAAGTCGTATCTTGTATCGCTGTCGGCAAGGCTTCTTGGTATGGCGCTTGTTGCGGAGAGCCGGCCCGACACAATACTGTTGTGCCGTTTCTTTTGCACAGGGAGCATTAGAACGGGATGGCAGTAGTAGCAATAATAATCGCAGAAACTCTAATTTCGTCCCTCGCGCCCTTTCGTGTGCTTTCGTGCCGATCTGAATAACCGGTTTTGTTTGTGGAACGGTTGTAAACCCGACCGACCAATGGCTGCTTTGGGTTTCCAGCAGGCGTTCTATTGGAGACGGGTGAGCGGTTTGGTTCAGAGCGGGGTGGTGCGGGGCAAGGGTGTGCCTCACCGGTAGCGCGCGCAGTTGTGTTTCGCCACTCGAAAAGAAGGTTATTGTTGCAATGAGACGGGCATCGGACTATCGATAAAGTGTGTTTGTATGTCGTTTTCGTCGATAATAAGTGTTGTGTTTACTTTCACCCGTGCGAATGTCTCAATCCTTACCTTTTTGTTTGTTGTTTCTTTTAATCACTGCCGCATGGGACGGCGCTTACGTTTCAGTTAACCTTTTATTTTGAAACGATGGAACGTTGTTCTTATGGTTTTTACACCAAAAGGTATTTTATGTTATTTTTTTATTTTATGATTGCGATCGGTGTGGGTGCGTCGCGTGTGTCAAAGCTATTTGTCATTGACATATAAGACACGAATAGAAATATCAACATTGACAAAACTAGTGTGACTAGACTGACATAATAATGAGTAAAGGAGAAAGGATAAAACTTGCCTTAAGTATACCCTATTTGGGATAAATTCTGACTCCTTAGTGTATCCGTCCGCTCACCCTGTCATAGCTATAAGGCAAGGGTATTGGAGTAATGGCAGGGCAGGGGACTGTGGCTATTATTATTGCAAGGCTTCTGGTAAAAGCTGACAATGTGAGGCCTTACCGCTCGATGGTCGGCTGTTAGGGGAGGGAGGACGCCGTCTGTCTGCACACATGCAGAACCGGTTCGCGCTCTGACTCCCCTTGCGCCGATTCTCTCTATCTAACACCACGCGAATCCAAAGCGCCCTCTCTCTCCCGCCTTTTCATTTATTTTTTGCTTCCCCTTGTGAAATAATGCCAGACGGGTCGTTCCGTTCCTTATTATTATTTTAGTTATGTCTATTCCCCTAACTCATCACAGCTTACTAATTATGTATAACACATACTAATACTTATACAAACTTTGGTATACTTTTTAGGGAGTAACTAATAAAATTTAGCATGACAATAATTTTAGCGGGTCGTGGTTTTAAATGTCTTAGTTTAAGTTAAAACGAACTGATGCATGTTATTTAAAATAAAGATTATTTTGTAATACCCTACTAGGGTCCATGTTACAATTTAATGTAAAATTGTATGTGTACTTGGAAGTCTTGGAAGCAAATAAATATCTCTATCTCCATCTTGGCAGTTACCTATTTAATTTAAGTACACACTTCATTGTGAACACTGATCAATCCAGCCAAGTTAATCTATTTCTATTCTTGTGCTCGACTGGGTTCCCACTCCTTGGTATTACGTATAAAAAGCACATGCGATATGCGGTCATATACAGGAACTGGGATTGATTACTTATTATTGCAGATAATTATAACATTCTTTTGTTTTAATCCTCATAGCCTAGCTACGACTTCATACTCTTATTTGATTGATTTGCAATCAAAACTTGAAACAATAAAATATGGCTTATCATGATAGAAACGAAGGTAGATTGAGGAATTAAGAGCAAATTAAGATAATAATAAGAATTAAGAGACTACGCTATAAGAACTTACAATATCACAAATATTTGTGTTTTTATGGGTATTGTAGTTTCGCGTGATATACCTGTCTTAAAAAAGCAATGCAAATGAGCCCTTACGAAACGTCCATTGACTAGTCATTGTAACCAGTATCAGCAGCAAATCGGCTGGCATTATGTCAATTATCTAAAAGCTATATTCTAAACAAAAAGTCAACAGAACTTTCACTTCATTGATAAAATTTTGCTCGCAAATAGGTACAGAAATATTGTTTTCCCCTCACTAGCTCGGAAACACGTGTTTTGTCCTTTAATACCAGCGGGTAAAAACACATTTTATCCACTAGTGGGTAAAGTAATTAGACCTTGAATAAAGTCAAAGTAACTGGCGGTAACTGCTTTAAAATTGATAAAAGTAGGTGAATCTAGTAATAAAGATGATTTACCACCTGTGGAAGTACTAGAAGCAGTGATAAACGCATTTTTTGCGTTGTAGTTTCCTCGCTATAGTGAGGGGAAAAGTTTTGTGTTACACTCGGTGCAAATGTATTTTACTTCTCGTGTGTTAAAAAACTCGCAAGTTCAGGATTCTATTCTCGAACCACTCGCTTCGCTCGTTGTTCAACTATAGAATCCTTTCACTTGCTCGTTTTTCAATTCCACACTCGGCGTTAAAATACAACATTGCCCCCTTGTATAACAAATAACTATTACATGGAATAAGATTAAATTGAAGAACGCATTTTATCCCGAAATTAATTCCTTAAGACAGCCGAGATATTTTTGTGGACGAATTTGTATAAACAATTAACTACAAATGAAGTAAACTCCTTGAATCTGGATATTGGTAAAGGTATAAAGTTTATTGAAGCTAATTACCTATTTATGACCTTTTGATATCCACACTTGCGAAGGATATAGGAAACCCACGTCCTCACGCACGCAAATAAAAAATGCGCACCTTAATTCTGTTTGCTTTGCTCTTGGATATAGGCACAGCAGTCAGCACCCTGTGCATGTACACCCCTTTGTTTAAGCATTCGAATTGCAAATATTATATTATGTTTTTACTTCAATAGCAAAAGGGTTAATTAAAATTTATTGATATACCTTCTCCAACATTAAAAAATAAACAGGATAGTCAAAATTGTTACAAGAATCCTGATCTTATGATGATGGGGTTCATAAGATAACTCGTTTCTTATTGGGCAATATTTTCACAAACAAGTCCAACACACACTTCAAAAAGTGACATTCGATATATTAGAACTGAAGACTTTGAATTCGGCCTCTATTGATTCCCATATTATCTTAAGTCATAATGTATCGTATCTCCATATTTTCGTTAGTCATTATTTGGTTTTTCTTAGAAACGCGTAACTTTTAAGGATTGCCATAAACAAACCTAATCTAACCTATCTACGTATAATGGTTTTAGTGAAGACCCTGAAAAATTAACCGTTTCAGAATTATGACTAATGATAATCTGGCAACCGTTACATTATGACTTTTGATCATTATGTTAAACAAAGGGATCCGCTTTGAATTATTTAGTCATTTCCAAAGCTAGGCTTTGAGTAACAATTTTTCAGTGTCGTGGCTTAGTAATGGATTCCAAATGAAGTGTTTATTTAGTGCCTTAGTTGAATTTACAGCTCTTTTACTTGACTTACTGAAAATACATAATGATATTTTACATACATACAAAAGCTAGTTAAAGTACCTAGTTAAGGGTAAAGAACTAGAATATGCGAAGAAAATGTCGGGTTTTGACAAAAAATGTGGTTTGACATTTCCATTAAATTGATTAGGTACATGAGATGTAAACGACTTAAATGACATGAATTAAAAATATTGGTACTTAAAAAGTTTTGGTAATTAAAGTTGTAGCTTGATAAGTTGATACTTGACAAAGCCATAGTGCCATCATCATCATCAAGTGCCAAAGGCCATCACAAAGTCTTTCATTCAAAAATATTAATTTAATAAGTATCATATCAGGTACTGTAGAGTTTTCCATTAAGTACTCTTGCAAGTCTTGCGAGCATCTAACCGAAACCTCAGAAACAAGTGACCTGAATGGTCAGAACAAATACTGCTATTAAGTAATTTTTTTACGTAAAAAATTAAGTATCGATACAATTCTGACTGCAATACGTACATCACTATGGAAGCAGTTTCGTAACGTAACGGCGAATTCACAATTTCACATTGCTGGTAAAAAGATGCAGGACGCATATTCACACGCCCATACAATAAACAATAAAATACTCTATAGGTAGAAGTTAATTTTTGTCAGATGTTTGTAAACCTGAAAGTTTGATACCGATCTTTATGTTTGTTGTATTAATGCTGTGGACTGTGCGAGTGCGAGGGCTTCCCACCTTATTACCTAGTAATATTAAACAATTATCTACTTACCTTGGGGTTCAGACTTTCACAAATAATAACATAACAATAAAATAAGATTCAATACATATTAAATCAATCGTTTTATTAGTCTTGTTGAAGGTTTTGAATTTGTTGAATATGTAACTGACAAGTTGACAACTGATAAGGCCGGCTTTACACAGTCCGAATTGTTTGCCGGTTAAAAAACCCCAGTCTGCTTATTGCAGGCGATGTTATCTATTGTAAAAGCCATAGATTTAATAAGTACAATAAAATTAGGACGAGAAAGACAATATGTGTACCAACATGTGTACATACAGCAAATCAACTTCCGCATTTTTTAATTTTCTGCGTGTCTAACGGGTACTTTATTTAAAAAAAAAATCTATAATAGTGCAACACTATCGGATAATGTACTTACATCATCAAAAATAAAGACAGCTTAAATTGTGAAGTGATATTAAAATACGTAAATTGTGAACTGTAAAGTGAGCAAAGAACTAATTCATCAACATCAAAAATAAAGACTTGGCCATTAAATTACAAAAAAAAAACATACGACATTCAACCAACCATAAAATCCTCAAAAAAAAAAACAATATGACATTGACAGTTGAGTACGCTACTGACAGCTACAGTGCATGATATTGATAATGTTAAACGAGTTAATTAAAACTAAATAGTGAAAATATATCACTACTCGTTATTTTGTTTAGTAATTCTAGTACAATATATCCTTTACGTGTTATTATATTTTGTTATTGAATCGTAGTTCTCTGTGCCTGTCCTGGCTAATTGCAGTAAATTACATTGTCATTAGCCATGTGATGCTGTCTTCATTATTAAAAATTATGGACCCATAGTACGCTTACGATAACGGAAATTACAAATGTCAAATAAACACAGGTAGAGACTAGAGTCAGGTATCGTTCATATGAGTGGGGGATGACGTTACTAACATTTGGGATATACTTTTAAGATGTTAGTTTCGGCAAATTTTACAGTTGAGTAACTTGAGCTCACGTTTCAGATCGGAGATATTAGACAACATCCAAAAGAAGAAAGATCAGGATAAGGAGCAGATTCAAAGTGCTGGGTTCCAGCAGGTGTCAAAAAGCGAGAAGGCCGGAGTCGGGCCAGAGAATGCGACTCCTGCAGTGACGCAGCATGTCCCGGCGCAGCTGCTGTCCCCGCCCCCCGCGCCCGCGCACCCGCTCCAGCCCGCCGACAAGGACAAGACCATCAAAGTAGCCAACTCCACCACAATCACGCTCATTGAGAACGGCTCTCTCAACACTGAAAAAGACAAAGACGCTAACTACCCTAAAAACTATTTCACTCTAGAGCCAAAGAATGATAAAAAAGATGACTGCAACAAAAATAGTATTACTATAACTAGGACAGTGCCCAAACAATCGCCCGGCCAGGACAAGTCGAAGGGGCAACAGAAGCCAAACAAGAGGCCATTGCAGTGCTTGGAAACTCTCGCTGAAAAGGCAGGAATCACTTTTGAGGATAAATATGAAGCTGCAAATACTCTGTTAGCATTAGATAAACAGAACAATACCTTTCGGCGGCCCCCAGAACTAAAACAACCTAAGACAGAGCCTGAGAGTCTTGTTCAAAACGAGGAGTATAGATATAGGAATCAAAAAGAAGAGGATGATAAATTACAGGTAATTTCCATTCAATAATGTGTTGCCTAAATAGTGATAATAACATGAGCAAGAAATAAGCCTTTTCAACTTTAATGCTGTGTATTTTATTATTTAGCTTATTTTTTTAAATAATTACCTCTTTTATTTCTAAAAAAAATCTAAGAACACTAAAAAATTACATTTAGTTTTTGATCTGAATGTTGTCAGTAACAATGAAATATCATGGCATTGATATTATTACTACCTAATTATCCTTTTTCTGTGGCTTCTCATCAGAGGAAAGGTTATTTAAATAAATAATAATAACTTACTCTACTTTTCCTCCATAGATCCAACAACAAATAATCCAGCAGCAGCAACAGCAGCAACAGCAGCTCCAGCAGCAACTGCAGCAGCAGCAATTGCAGCAGCAGTTGCAGCAACAACAGCAGCTTCAGCAGTTGCAGCAGCAAGCCTTGCAACGCCAGCATCAGGCCATACAGCAGCATATTAAAAACCAGCAGGACCAACAAGAGCTGGTATGTATTTGTATATTATTCATGGTATTATAAGCCTGTAACTTCAATTATACTACCTACTCTTTGATTTAAAATGCTGTAAGTACCAGTGGCGGCTGGTGAAAATTTCTGCTAGGTAACACTATGCAAAATGAAACCTACCTTAACATTAGGTACTTTAGTAGTAATCAATTTTAGGCAAGAAGCAAGTATTTAGGGTTCTCAAAGGTTGGCAACACATAAGTGGCTCCCCTGATGTTGCTTATGTCCATGGGCGGCGATGACTGCTTACCATCAGGCGGCTTGTCTGCTCGTTTGCTGCCTATTTCATAAAAAAAAAGGCAAGCCGGTGGGAATCGGCTTGTATGGACCAACCGCTGCTGGTAAGTACATTACTCCTGGGACTCACAGCCAGGGTTAATATTTTTTTATTTTCTTGGGGTTCCCAGTGGCAAATGTAGGATAAAAGGATCTGTATAATTTGTCATAGCGTTCTATTTACTATTATGATAATGTTCCATTGATGATTGACTAAAAGGAATGTCATAGTGTACAATCTTGATGCATCAGGTAAGGTTCATTGTATTCTCTTAGTTGCAGAAGCAGTTCCAACAACAACAGCAGCAACAACAACAGCAGCAGCAACAACAACAACAACAGCAACAACAGCAACAACAACAACAACAACAACAACAACAACAACAACAACAGCAACAACAACAACAACAACAACAACAACAGCAGCAGCCAAAGCAAGAAATACAACAAGTTACTCAACAGCAAGATTTGCAACAGCAAAAGTTTTTGCAGGTTAGGACTGAGTTTATTACTAAAGAAATTCGTCAACTTTGGAGGTATTTCTCTTTCACTCCGTGAAAGACGTAATTGGAGTTACAGAGAAAGACGATTTGAATCTGCGAATTACGATTTTTCAGGTTGTAGCCCAGAATCTGATTATCCTAAGTTGCTCAATACATTTGACAGTGCATGAAAACTTCAATTGATAACCTTTGCGCTATACTAGTAAATTAGTTCATGAAAATTATTATCAATACATTCCTACCATTTATCTAAATGTATGAGAATTTCAGTATGTGGGAGAGTTTCCTAGATAGGGCTACCTATTGTACTTTACTCTTACTGCACCCGACCCAAAGAGTAAAGTAACTCTTTGGGTTGAGTGTGCGCATATAGACAAAATAATGTTAAAAGAATAATTTGTTGTGGTTAATCAATTTAGTTATGAAGATTAAATTTTCTTATTCATACTTGTATCTGTTAATAACATTAGCGTAAACGCATCTATTAACAAACTATGTAAATTATTTTATTATTCAAAGATGATCTGCAATATGAGGAGATTTTTTTTTATTTGGTATCTAATGCTATTAAAGTATACAAACAAATATATGCTCAAGAAATTAAACTAAACAGTAAATGTCACAAGAATAATTTAATCTGTACGTTTTTAAAGAGGTAGTTTAATAATGCAATAAAATATGCATTGATAAAAAAATAATCGTTTGGGATACCGCAGTGGTAATACACCCTCGCCGAGGGCGAATGTTGCTTTGCAAGTAGACACCCTCCATAATACGCGAGCGGTCCCCCCTCTAATCTGTATAGGTACATTCCTTCCCCTATAATCCCGACGCCATTTTGCCGAGTACGATTTATGCGCGCCTGTGGTAGCCATATTGCAATGAGCGCGCGCGTTATTAAATGTGGGGTGCGGGACTAACAATCAACTGTACCTATGTTATTATGCATCATTGTTTATATAAGTTTTTTTGCGATTTAATTACAGTTAATAATATAGGTATTAGCATAAGGATCAAATTTGCCTGTATCGTTACGTTTACGTATACAAATGTTAGAGAATCTATATGCTTAAGCGACGATGTGGCCCCTTCTGCTTAAGAACGCCACATAAAAGCTGTCTAACATTTTTTAGTACAGATCGAGTGCGTAACACAAAGATCGGAGAAAGAGAAGCGGAGTATTTAGCGGTTTATACTAAACTTGTTAAGTCTATGATTGACAAAATCATTTGCTTTCCTGGTAACTATTAAATGTAAATCATATTAAGTTAGAAAGTAAAGCAACTCAAGGGATATTGATACGAACATAAGACAGATATGTTTTCTTTCTTTTATAAACGCGAAGTATGTTTTTTTCGGTTGGCTTGACACGGGTATGGGTGAAAATTTAAGAAGTTGATATCTTTGGATGTATTTATATGAGTAATGTTCTCGTGCAGGTGGTAAACAATCAGCCGGTGCACACGCAACAGTTCAACGTGCCCGGCATCGGCGAGATCAACCTCAGCTTCCTCGCGTCCCCGCAGAGCAACGTTAACCTGCTCTTCGACAAGAGCCAGAAGGCCGGTATGAGCGGCGACATCAAGCAGCAACAGGTACTTACCATCATTTACGAGTAATCCACATTCGAACAAAACAAAGTCATAAATCATAAACAAGTGACGCCCGCTCGTTCCTTCGGGGGTCGTTGCCGGCGATCAATTTCTACGTTCGAGAATTTGAATTTGGAATGAGTATTACCATTTTGTATATATAATAAAACAACGCGCTACTTGTTACATTTTTGAAATTGTTACGAAATTGTTAAATTTTTGGCGTAATATGCATAAATATGTCAAAATTTTGGTCTGAAACTTGTTTCAGGCTATTTCATTTAATTTCTGTAACAAAAGTTCGAAGTCGGTATATTAGGTCTAAAAAGATACCTTGTACTGTGCTTTACCTATCTTTTCAGATGAATTTTGAAACGGGATAACGCGAGGAATCTTCAAAATTACCGCGAGGCTGTCAATCTGTATAAGAATGTCCTATAATATTTATTTGAAATTTAGCAGTAGCCTTTGTATGTTAGATATTCCCGTACTTCACAAAAAAAGAATGTATTTTTATTTTGTAGCAACTAGTAGACGGTCAATCGCAAGTGGTCCAGCAGCAGATGAGTATGGCGCAGCACGATCAGACGCAGCAGCACCACCAGACGGTCACGGTCGTCTCCTCCATGCCCAGCTCCCTGGCCGCGCACCAGGTGAGTCACGACCTACTGTTAAAGCTCGGCCACACATGCGCGTTTTGATAGCGTAGGCGGAGCGGTAGCGGAGCGCAACGATAGCGGTGCGCCGGACGAACGTTGGCGTTGCGCCCAGCGGACGCCAGCGGGAACTAACGAGCGCGGATTGCGAGCGGAACGCCAGCGTTCCGCCGGCGCACCGCTATTATTGCGCTCCGCTAACGCTACGCTATCAAAACGCTTTATGTGTGGCGGAGGCTTTAGTTTATTCGCATACCTAGCAATACTTCGTAATTGCTGAGATATTTCGTGATCTCTGTCGCCAAAATTGACAATGCGTCTTCAATATTAAATAAATAAATAAATATTGGGGACACCTTACACAGATCAACCCAAACTAAGCAAAGCTTGTACTATGGGTGCTAAGCGACTATATACATACTTAAATAGATAAATACATACTTATATACATAGAAAACATCCATGATTCAGGAACAAATATCTGTGCTCATCACACAAATAAATGCCCTTACCGGGATTCGAACCCAGGACCTCGGCTCAGCAAGCAGGGTCACTACCGACTGAGCCAGACCGGTCGTCAATTTTGTCTTACAATAAATACAAATACAATTCTTTATTAATAACAAAAAAGTTACAGGTCGTACCTAAAGTTAAACAGTAGGGAAATGTTTTTATTAATTTCATCATTTTTTTTCTTATGTGTAGCTTTGTTTCTAAATAAAAATAAAACTGCGAAATTATTGTTTATTTATTAAATACAACAACTATTTTTACAGGTTAATCTTAATACTATAGTGCCTAAAACTAAATTATCCTTACATCTAGTTAACTAAATAATTTTATACAATTGTTTGTCAACATTATACACAAAATTTCAATATTATTAAATTCCATTATACAGTACATTATTCCTAATTTTTTTTATGTGTAATATAGAATGTTGAGAAACATTCTATATTACACATACACAATACATATAAACATGTTTCTTTCAATTCCCACATAGGGCAATAAAAAAGGTCTGTCTTGTCGGCCACGAGATTCAGTAGGTGCATTGGGGTAATTTCGAAAGTCACATAAAAATCACCAATATTTCCATCACATCAAGATTCCCTTTCGTATTTGCCCGAGCATTTCAGTGCTTCGAAATTACCCCAATACACCCTATGTGCAAGGCACGCATTATCTATACCCTCAAGCAATTTAATGTACAGTCAGCCAAGAAAGTGGTTTACCACTTTTCGACTCTTTCAAACACATAAGGTCCCAAAGTGGTAAACCACTTTTTTGACTGACTGTACCTACAATTGAATGTACCTACATATAATAAGTTTTTTAACCAGTGTGTAAAAGTCATACGATAAATAAATAAGTAAGCAAGACCTCGCCTATAGAAGTGAAAGCGATATTTTGTGCAGGTCCAACAACAACAGACAGCGGCGGGCATGCAGCAGCAGACGGGCGCGGGCATCTCTAGCATGCCGCCGCTTCAGAGCTTGCCGCCCAACACGCAACACCCGCAGCAGATCAGGTACGAGATGTCTTTAATGCCGCTTACTCCGTATTCAAACACAACCTCAATCATAACTCATAAGCAGGGAGCGTACTTTTCGTGCCGATGACATCAATTTGACGTCACGCTCCATATAGGGTGATCACAAATTGTTTTATTGTAAATTATTAATCATTAGTCATCAATCATTTTAAGTTATGAATTTCTTTGCATGGTAATGAATGCAAGAAGGATGGTGTGCTTTACGTTAGAGAGAAATTCTCTTTTCTACATATTTACTAATGTGTTGTTAATAAATACTATTTTATTAAATTTATATATAAAAACAAATCAAATAATTTTATTCACGTTTCACATTTCAAGTAGGTATTATTTATGCCACATGTAAATGGACTACTGTATTTGAAGTAATTTGTACACGATTAAAATGATTGACGACTAATGATTAATAATTTACAATAAAACTATTTGGGATCACCCTATATGGAGCATGACGTCAGATTAATGTCATCGGCATGAAAAGTATGCTCCCTGCTCATAAGTTTTGAGTGAGCTTCGCGGATATATATATATAAGTTCAGTATACTTCTCTTCGCACTATAAGTTTTTAGACCTGTCTCGATGAGTAATAGGGATAACTCACTATAGATCAGGCCGCGTCGGTGCCAAAAGCAAGTGCTCCGTTTTTTATCACTGGTCACCTGACATGAAAACATCACGGTCTAGTGTGAGTCATCCTTTAGCTGCTTGCAAAAATCACCAGCATTGTACCAAAAAAGATTTCTTGCCACAATATTTTTTTCCATTTACGCGGCTAAGAATATGTTGGTTTGCAGCGCTGAATGGGGCCACAGCCGAGTGCAGGTGATCCAGCAGCCGCTGCAGAACGGCACGTACTTGCAGCAGCTGTACAACGCGCAGGGCCCGCTGCTGATGCCCGGCAACATCCTGCACCCCGGCATCAACTCGCAGCAGATACAGGTACTGTCCGCTGCCAGTGCAGCGTGTTTAATGAGGTTACCATGCTAATGTGATACACGCACACATAAATAAACTATAATAACTTAAGATTAACAATTTACGTCACTTTCGTAGTGATAAGCACTGTGTTCGTCTATGGAAGAAAATAAATATAAATAATAAATAAATAAATAAATCAACACTGGCTGGATGAAGTGGCGAGAATTATCGAGCGTACTATGTGACAACAGAATGCCAGTGCACATAAAGGGGAAAATGTATAAAACAGCTGTGCGTCCCGCCCTTACTTACGGTGCGGAATGCTGGCCCATGAAAAAGGTCCACACCACAAAAGTACATACGACGGAGATGAAGATGTTGCGATGGGCTGAAGGTGTCACCTTGTTAGACAGAGTTAGAAATGAATACATCCGAGGAAGTTTCAAGGTCAGACCCATTGAAGAAAAATTAACTGCGACCCGTCTTAGGTGGTATGGACACGTAATGAGAAGGCCCGAGGATCACATGACCAGAAAAGTCCTCAGTATAAACACCGGCACGAGAAAGCGAGGCAGACCCCCTCAAAATTGGATGTCCAGTATCAACAAAGACCTAAAGAAAGCCCAAGTCAATGACACGACGACCCAAAACCGAAGAGAGTGGCGAAGATTGACGAGGAGAGCCGACCCCAAGTGAAATGGGATGTGGCTAGGCAAAGAGAGAGAATAAATAAATAAATAAATCCGGAAATTGCGGAATGTTCCATACAAACTTCGAACCCCCATTTATTAGAAGTGGGGGGTTAGAAAGAGACGAAAAATAGCCTATGTCACTCTCCATCCCTTCAACTATATCCGATTAAAATCACGTCAATTCGTCGCTCCGTTTTGCCGTGAAAGACGGACAAACAAACAGACGCACACACTTTCCCATTTATAATATTAGTATGGAAGTATGGATAAATTGTGTGTGGCAGCAGATGCTGCAGATCGCACGTGCCTGCAGCAGCATGTTTTAATGAAGAGCAAACGCCATGAAAAATCATATGGAAACTATTGTAGATTACATATTAATATACAATGGCAAGAAAAGATTTTGTATTATCACGCCACAACGAATGACACAATTTATACAAAAGTGGATAATAATAAGGTGAAAGTCTTTGACGTTCTCATGGCAGATACGAAGCTTTATACGACACGACACAATACAATTGCCATCGGGCCAACTTTTATGTCAAATGTAATAATGTTGTCTTACCATTTACCATTACCATATCATTATCCGTAAACAGTGCCCGCACAGATGGCTGGCGACAACCACAAATTCCTTTGAAAGGCCTGGGGGCTTCCGTGAGCAATCCAGTTTACATCGAGAAAAAGAGACAGACATATATAAATGTTATACCTCTGTCGATTTCTCGCAACATAAACTGAATTGTCACTTAGTAAGTCACGGCAGCCCCCTGTACCCCAAGGCGGCGGTTTTGCGTGCTTCTAATTAAGCTGTCACTGACGGAAACATCGACGTATAATGATTTTGGACAGTGCTATGCTACACGTAAATTATCTGTTTCAATTCAAAGGGACGACTTCTCCGTACTCCCTATTTTCTTCTGTTGATATTGCATTGTAGAAAATTTATGTATTTTACATACATACATATATACATACAATCACGCCTGTATGCCATAAAGGGGCAGGCAGAGTACATGATCTACTTAGTTTCAGTGCCACTCTTGGCAAAAAGGGGTTTAAAGAAATCCAAAATGTGGCATTGCGGTGACAGGTTGCCAGCCTTTCGCCTTCGCCGCAATTTAACCCATATCCCACAGTCGACTTCTACGATACCCACGGGAAGAAAGGGGGTGGTGAATTCCCCTTGTTCCTCGTAGATAACCAAGTTTGATAACTGGCTTTGTATGAGGAAAAAATATTCTTCTTTGATTACCCGGTTTGGAAACGAGAATTTATTTTTCCTCTTAGAAAACCTTTATTTTTTGCAGTTTTCTACGAAGAATTTATTTTCTTGTTTGCTTACCTGGTTTGGAAACAAGAATTTATTTTTCCTCGTAGAAAACCATTATTATATGCGGTTTTCTACGAAGAATTTATTTTCTTCTTTGCTTACCCGGTTTGGAAACAAGAATTAATTTTTCCTCGTAGAAAACCATTATTTTATGCAGTTTTCTATGAAGAATTTTTTTTCTTCTTAGCTTACCCAGTTATGAAATGGGATTTTTTTCCTCATACAAAACCATTATTGTATACAGTTCTCTACGAAGAATTTTTTTTCTTCTTAGCTTACCTGGTTATGAAATGGATGGGCTTATTTTTCCTCATTGATAACCACTACCTACATATTTCATGCAGTTGTCTTAAGAGAAAATTCTTTTTCACCACACCGACTGGTAAAGGCTCTCTTGATACTTCAAAAACAAATGACAAAGTTGCATTTTATCTCAAGAGTGCAAAGTTATTCCTTACAAATCACAACTTGATGCCCCAAAGCTGGCTAGTAAAACCAGTCGGTGTGGTGAAAAAGAATTTTCTCTTTAGAAAACTGCATGAAATATGTAGGTAGTGGTTAATCAATGAGGAAAAATAAACCCATCCATTTCATAACCAGGTAAGCTAAGAAGAAAAAAAATTCTTCGTAGAGAACTGTATACATAAAAATAAAATAAAAAATAAAAATAGCCTTTATTATTGAAGTTTCATTTAACTACATTTTTTTTTTTTTTACTCATTTACATCGGCAACTCCAACTCGTCCTTTGACGAAGGCCTCCTCCAAAGTCCTCCACTGGTTCCTGTCTCTTGCCACAGTCATCCAAGCCCTTCCACCCGTCCCTCTCAGGTCCCCGGACCATCTACATTTTTGAGGCCCGCTTTTTCTTGTGCTGTACCTAGGGCACCACTCTACAAGCTCTCGAGTCCACTTGTCTCTGCCCTCTCTCATTATGTGGCCAGCCCATCTCCATTTCTGTTGCTTAATCACTTCTGTTAGGGCCTTGGTCTTGGCTTTTGCTCTTATGGTACTTATTTTCACCCTATCTCTTAGCTTTATGTCTAAAATTGATCTTTCCATGTTGTTCTGGCAAACATTTAGTTTTTGTCCCTGTTGTTTGGTAAGTCCCCATGTTTGACAGGCATATGATAATACTGGTATAATACAGCTTTTGTAAACTTTAAATCTTTGTTCTGTAGGTATTTCTTTTGCTTTCAGGACGTCTTTCAATGACCAAAACTTTTTCCAGGCATTTGTGGTTCTCCTCTGAAGCTCTTTGTCCATCTGGTCTTCCGGTGATATTATTTGTCCTAGGTATACGTATTCACTGACATATTCTATTACCCTTCCGTTAACATCTATTTGTTCCTTATTACTGTTCGTCATTAGTTTTGTTTTTGTCATGTTCATAGATAGGCCAACTATTTTGCTCTGTCTGTCTAATTCTTCTAGCATACATTTCAGGTCTGTTGGGTTATCTGATACTAATATAAGATCGTCCGCGAACCTTAAGTGATTTAGTTTTCTTCCTAGAATATTGAGTCCGTAGTTATCCCAGTTCATTCTTCTAAAAATACTCTCAAGAACGGCAATAAATATTTTTGGGGATAACGGGTCACCTTGGCGGACACCCTTTCTTAATGGAAATTCTTCACCTAAACGTTCCAGTTTAATTTTTGCTGTATTGTTAGAGTACATTTCTTGTATTATTCTAATATATTTTTGTGAAATTCCTTGTTCTTTGAGTGTTTTCCATATTTCCGTATGTTTTAAAGAGTCGAATGCCTTATTATAGTCGACAAATGCTATGTAGTATTTCAATCGGTATTCCTGACATTTTTCTGTTATTTGTTTAATTACTAGTATATGATCAATTGTTGAGAAATTTTTACGGAATCCCGCTTGCTCTCTTGGTTGGTTTTCTTCCAAGGTTTTCGTCATTCGTCCCAAAATTAGTTTTGAAAATATCTTGTAAAGATTACTCATTAAGCTAATTGGTCTATAATTGTTTATTTCATCTTTATCTCCTTTTTTATGAAGGAGAGTGATTGTAGTTTTTCTCCATTGTTCTGGTATGGTTTCTTTTTTCAAGATTTCGTTGAAAAAATCGGTTAATGGTTTTAATATGTTGCTGAGGGCTGCTTTTAAAATTTCATTGCTAATGTTATCTTCTCCCGGGGATTTGTAATTTTTTTGTGTAATTACTGCATGCTCTACTTCTCTCATTAAGAAGTTTGGAACTTTATCATTCTTACTACTGTTATGATGATTTTCTATTGTTACTTGGCTGTCGCTATATAGTTCTTTGTAGAATTGGGTGGCTGTATGTAGGATTTGTAATCTTTTTGATTCTTGTTTTTTAATATTACTATTAATCGATGGTATCCATGAAGTCTCTTCTTTGAGCTCTTTCATAGCTTTCTTAACTCCTCCTGTTTTCTCTATGCACCTCTGTATTTTATCTAATCTGGTTCTGTGTCTATGCTGTCTAATGCTATTGTTTATTCTTTTACTGATACAGGTTATTTCTTTTCTATTTTTATTCCTGTCTGTAAATAATGGCCTCCGTTGTGAAATAAGATCTCTTGCTTCTGGCCCTATTTTATCTTTTTTATCTGATTTTAGTCTGAATTTATTGCTTAACTCTTTTAATCCTTTTTCCAATATGTTGTATTTATCTTGTATACTCGGGGCTTGGTAAATTGTTGCAAGTTCCTCTGACAAAATGTTTCCAAACTCTTCGGGTATGGATTGAGGGATCTGTACTCTGTTGCTCTTTATATGTTTCCTTGAGTGTCTTGGAGTTTTAGCCAATAATTTTGCCCGTAATAGTCTATGGTCTGAGTTAAAGTTTACTTTGTTAACTATCTCTATGTCAAGAAAATTATTTTTATTATTACTCAGTATAAAATCCCTTTCATCTTTCATTCCCCTTGGTGATATCCAGGTCCATTTTCTGTTAAAGTGTTTCTTGAAGAATGTGTTCAATATATATAATCTATTCTCAGTTGCAAAATCAATTAGTCTGTTTCCGTTATCATTCCTATTACCTGTGCAATATTTTCCAATTAAATTATTGTAGTTATTTTCCAGGGGTCCTAGTGTGCTATTGAAGTTTTCTAAGGCCATTCTGAGTTCTCTGTAGAAGGAGTTTTTCTTTTCGTCTGTAGCTATGTCTGTCGGTGCATATGTCTGTATAATAGACCACTTGCCCATGCCGGGGATGTTGATGTTTAGGACTGCAACGCGTTCGGAGATGCCTAAAAATTCTTCAATTTCATTTCTTAGCTCCTTTTTTATTAAAAATCCGACTCCGAACATGCCCTTAGTTTCCCCTTTATAATAGAGAATGTACTCATTCCGTTCTAAGATCTCTTCTCCTACTCTTCTTACTTCGCTTAAACCAATTATGTGGCATTTAATATTTGTATGTACTGTATACTGTATACATAATGGTTTTGTATGAGGAAAAAAATCCCATTTCATAACTGGGTAAGCTAAGAAGAAAAAAAATTCTTCATAGAAAACTGCATAAAATAATGGTTATCTACGAGGAAAAATTAATTCTTGTTTCCAAACCGGGTAAGCAAAGAAGAAAATAAATTCTTCGTAGAAAACCGCATATAATAATGGTTTTCTACGAGGAAAAATAAATTCTTGTTTCCAAACCGGGTAAGCAAACAAGAAAATAAATTCTTCGTAGAAAACTGCAAAAAATAAAGGTTTTCTAAGAGGAAAAATAAATTCTCGTTTCCAAACCGGGTAATCAAAGAAGAATATTTTTTCCTCATACAAAGCCAGTTATCAAACTTGGTTATCTACGAGGAACAAGGGTGAAATTCTTAACCCGTCACCACACGGGGGATTTATGTATTTTAAGTAGAACTATGTCTTATATTACACTTATTTAGATTTCTTTATAAAACTAGCGAAAACCAGGCAGGCAATTATGGTCGCGCGATAAATGATAAAACATCTGGCCGTTCCTATCGCGCTTACTAATAGTGCGCTAGGGACGGCCTGATATTTTATCGTCTATCGCGCGACCATGCTACCCGTGCAGGCAGGCAAGCATGGTCGCGCGATAAATGATAAATCAACAAGCCGTCCCTATCGAACTTACAAACAGTGCGATAGGGACGGCCTGGTGTCTTATCATTTATCGCGCGACCGTGCTTGCCTGCCTGGTTTTGTAAAGAATTAAAAATGCTTTTAACTCATAATACACAAACCTCGTACACAATCAAACGCTACATTCGATACACACCCATAACTGTGGTTGATATATGTAGGTACGAGAATGGACCAAATTATATCAAAGTATTTTCATAAATATTGATATCCGAGAGGAAATAGAGGTAGGTAGGTCGTCTCTCTGTATGAAAAGGCGATTTCGTGCAGGTCTTTCTCTCTTCTTACATACAGTCGTTTACATAGTTGTGTTTTACTTGTTTTCCAGGTGATCGCCGCGGGCAAGCCGTTCCAGGGCAACCAGCTGGCACCACACATGTTGACCGCGCAAGGCAAGCAAGTGCTTCAGGGCCAAGCCGGTTGGTACCAATACCGATATATTCTACTACTTCTAACTCACCCTATTTCTTACACTCTATAGTTCGTGTCATTCATAAGGACGCGTGCATTGGCTCGAATCTCAAACAAATTTACACCAACGTGAATGACACGATCTATTATAGCTAGATTTGCTCATCGAAACTAAAAGTCCACTTTAATATATGTATAGCAATACCTAGTTTAAGGCCAAGCAAGGGTAACCCCTTGCTTGGCCTTAAACTTAAACTTTAGTCTTTCAAATGCCTGCAGTCTAGGAGGTATGACCTTTTAGACACAGATTTGATTTGGTAGTGCCACAAAAGTATTTTTGATATAAGTAGCATTCTAAAAGGACAGACATGAGTCACATACTAGATACAAATAAAGTACGCGACAAACCGTACACTTTGGCTTTTAAAGAGCGTGGACTTCGAATGCAAAGATCGATTCTATTGATGATGAGCTTAAAATACTTACATCTGCAATTCACAAGTTGAACCAAGTTGTTTTATAAAAACACTAATATCTCTAATAATTTATTTTAACACTTTCGCTACCAAGAACCCGACTGTCGGGCACACCGCTCGTAGAAGCGTAGCCGATTACATGGGTTTCCCCGTATGTAGCGAAAATGTCGTAGCGCCGCGTAGAGCCCGGTTTCGAAAGTGTTAATATGTAATAAGAGGACTACCTCTGTTTTTATTAGAATCCGTACCTTGCATTGGAGCGCCACCAGCACTCGCCCAACTTTCGTATATTTGTAAATCATTATCATAAGGTGCGTGCGCCTTATTGCCAACAGTTACTCATCGATACTTGCCTCACGCCAATTTTGTTTGGCATAGTTATTCATCACGTGTTCACGCGGTCTAGCACAACTTGCTTTCTACCGCGACTCAAGTTATCCTAGACCAGCGGTATTAGCAGCTTACCGATAAGCGATAGTGTAGTCAACACCGCTAACCACAGCTGGCCGACTTTCGCAGTATCCTAGTTACTCATCGGGTGTTTTATCCCCTTTTTGCTATAGAATTGCCCCCATCTGTAGAATTTAGATATAAACCCTCATAGATGTAGTGTTTTATCAACCCCAATGTATTTAATGTCCCAATGTGAATATGAACTTCCACACTATTTAGTTTTTCAGTAAACTTTGCAGGTCTAACGACGTATCAGGAACAAGGTTTATAAATTTTGGAATTGGATTATGATTTGGTTTTTCAGTCTCGTGATTGACGGACAGTGTATGTGTCTTGATTTTGCGAGGGAGTCTCGTTTTGTTTCCTTATTCCTTATTTGGTATTGGTCAAAATAAAAATTGGCATTTGAATTCAGTTCTATTCCAAGCTTTTGTTCGAGAAACGATTTAGTTCTGTTTTTGTAGGTTCTAGTTTGGAGCGTCCGCTTTTTACACGTTTATTGGTACATACTTTTAGTTGTGATTTAAGCACTTATTTACATTTATTTAGCTTGCTGTGCATTTTTAGAAATAACTCACATTGGTAACCGAAAGGGCCGGTAAAATCTCAAAAGTTTTGTGAAGTAAAGTTTAAAATAAGAGTTGGTGTTACGTAACAATAAAAAAAATATAAACTGGCACTAAGCTTTTAAGATTTACTAATAGTATCTCATTTTATAATATTACGTATCTTCTCAGGAACGGGAATCTCAAACTTTGATTGAACTATGATTGGTTTACACGGTTACAAAGTCCATATTTTCGTTTTAATCATTGTGAATTCTTTTTCATTAAAATTTAAAGTAAGCAATGTTTGTTATTAGTTATTATCGAAATTTTTTGTACAATATTCCTGAAAAGAGCACAGTAATAATGACAAGAAAAACATGCCGTTACAGGACCACACTTTAGCTTGATTCCCTTGGCTAAACTTTATCAAATGAAATGTTATTGAAAATAACATTTGAGTTCTTGTAAATAATACATAAAATTGTTTTCTATAGGTTCGCTCAAGTATCAAGCTCAGTGTGGTACTTAAATCATAATCGAATCGCCTTCAAGATCACCACTTCTTGCCTTTACTCGCGAGACTTCACACCTCAAACCAGGCTTGATGTATGAAGTAACGCTACTATGACATTGACAGCGATCTTGCAACATTGCATGACGCTACAAAGCGGCCTTGCAATTTTGCAGACGGATGTACAGTCGACACTACTGTGACAGCCAAAGCGCCAAATATACCAAAAGACATATTTATTTTTATAGTAAGAATTTGTTTTCTCCTCTTTACTTATGCTATCGTTTAAATATGCTCTAAAACGGCGGATCCACAATTTTGGTTATAATTTTCAAATGACGGGCCTTTTTCCGACGTTTTGTTACGATATATTTGGAGTGTTGGCTGTCACAATGCAAACCGTACAGTTGTGTAAAGAAGTGTTTGTGCGCAGCCCCGTTCCCAGGCTACACGACGATCCCGGCGATCCCCACGACGCAGAACCAGACGTTCGTGTTCAGCCCGCTCGGCGTCATCAACTCGCAGCCCAGCCTGCTGCCCGCGCACTCGCAGCCCTCCGTCTCCGGCATCTCGCACCAGCAGAAGACTAATGAAATGCATAAGGTATGTGTATTCATTTTGTTTATCTCTTTATGTAGATGGTACCTACTCCAGGGTTAATCAACTAACTCCAGGTCCACCGGTATACAGTACAATTTAATTCCGGATTAATCGTTTAATCGGAAGAGGCGACGACACAAGTCAGCAGGGTGACGGCTGGCAGAGATCAGGGAATCGTATGTGTTGCGCTTGACCAAATGTATGAACGGCCGGTTCGTTTGAGTAGTTGTACCTGTATTCATTCGCTATTAAAACGCTATTTTTATTGTTTTTTAATATAAATGTTAAATATAATGATGCTGTTTAAATCACAGTTTTTTACATTGCACCCACTGTGTAGTAGCCTCGTGCTAAATCTTAACTATTTATAATGCGACACAAATCGTATCATTCACAAAAATGCGTGCATTGGTTCAAGTTGGATTTTACAAGCCTGCGAGTCATCGCAAAAGACACGATCTATACCATAAGTATGTGCTATTCCGGTAAGGGCATTTATTTGTGTGATGAGCACAGATATTTGTTCCTGAGTCATGGATAGCACCCATAGTACAAGCTTTGCTTGGTTTGGGGCTAGGTTGATCTGTGTAAGGAGTCCCCCAATATTTATATTTATTCTCAGCGTAACCTTGTGCGGTTGTGGGTTGGCAGGCGATGAGCGGCAGCAAGGTGGCGGGCGGCAAGGCGGGCGGCGCGGTGGCGAGCGGCGCCACGGCCATGCCGGTGGCGGCGCAGTGCGTGCAGGTCTCGCAGCCCGTGCTCGGCGCGCAGCAGCAACAGACGCAGATCATCAGTCCATTGCAGGTGTGTATTATGTACATTTTATTTAACTGCTTACAACTTTTCTTCAAGCGTGTTCGAGAGATAATGAGATTTCGACGAAAGGCATTTTCTACATCTTATATATCAGTTTACAGCGGTGTAAGGGTTTAATGAGCGGCTTGTCGATCGCTTTTTGCGTTCATTCAGCCTGGTGTTCTGGGGCTGGAGCTGAGCCTGTAGCCGGCCATAAAGTCACGATCGTTTCACGATTCTTTCGCTTCAATCAACACGGAAGGGGATAACTATTTACTAGTACTATGATACGCTATGGAGCGTTCTCAATTTACAACTTGTCTGCGAGTTGCTCCCTTCGAGATGAGCAAGTTTCAGGATCATCCCATATTTCTGTAATACAGAAGGCCGTCCTTGTCTCCTTTAGTTCACTCTCATTGAATCTCTACCGTGTATTATCACAGTGTCATAAATAATACATTATTCTAGTAAGTGTAAGCTTGTCTTACAGCTGTTGCTGCAGGTGCGTACCTGGACCTATTTATACTAAATATAGTATGGTACTCTACCAGAAATAGTCAGGAGAAAATGTACAATTTTTATGGGATTTTTACCCTTTCCAGCATTAACTAAATAGTATTATGAGTGAGATGAAGCAGAAGGAATATATTTTTCTCAAACATGCAATGAAATATTGTCTTTACGTTCCTTAAAATGGGCTGGGAAGTATCGCTTTTTGGGCGCAACAACTCGAGAGGACTGTAAAGGGATTTCATATTATTTTTTAGGCCTAGGCCTGCAAAGTAACATTTTTTTTTAAATATTGTCCTTTAGAGCATTTTTATTTTATTTCCTTGTATGTTTGAGAAAAAAAACACTATACATGCCTCGGCGTGAAAACGGATTCCCGGCCTCGTATCCCTATCCGGTATATACCCACTTGGCCGGAAATCCTCATTTTCCCGGCCTCTGATGTAATGTACTATTTCAGTACGTTTGTCAACTGCATTAGGTACTTTACATAGTTCCTGATACCGTAGCATATAATATAATATCATACTATAGCCTTTTGCGCCTAGCGAACAACAACGTTCAGTGTTTATATCTACCTTATGTCAATAATAAGCTAAGCGAATGATATTTATTCTGGCAAGCAAATGCTATTATGGTTCTCATAGCATATATATTGAACCCCAGTCATATTTTTCTGGACGTCACTGTCGCTTTCGCAAATGTATGTGTGTTTCTATTTACTGTTAATTCATAGACGGTGCTTATAACCTACTGTTTAGTTAGATTCAATATGTCACCATATGAACTATACACTCTGAGGGCTGAATTAATTGGTTGAGACTTGTGACACAAGTTCTACGTCAACACATTACTCGACCTCGAGAATGCTGGACTTATTAAGACGACTCTGCTACTCTTCTTTTAAGAGCTGCTGCTGATTTGTTTGAACTACTAACCTGGAAAAACTATGTTTATTCCTTTCTCTTAGATTCTCGGAGTAAACTACATGTAATTAATGTGAATCGTATCTCATTTTTTTAGCGCCACCTATTAAATACTATCATAACTACACTGATGATGCTTACAATTTTTTTTTAATGTGTATTTACGTGACATCATGATATTCAAATAAAGAAATATGTCATTTGTTCATATAAAAAATATTTGGGGAAAATATGATTTTGGCCACTTCCAGGCTGCGAAACAGTGCCATCTAGTATAAGCCTAAAAAGCCTAAGACATTTCAGGGGTACGCTTTTTTTATGGGATTTGTCAGTGTCGTATTATATCGTTGTTGGTATAAGTAATGAATGTGTGTGTGTGGGTGCAGAGCGGCGGCGGCACGATGCAGTTCGCGCCGTGGCAGATCTCGGGCGCGCTGCCGCAGGTGTGGGCGGGCGGGCTGCAGGCGGGCGTGCCCGCGGGCCCGCTGCTCGCCTCCAACCCCATCTTCCTGCGCGGCGCGCAGCCCGACGCGCCCTCCATGTTCATACAGCACTCGCCGCAGAACACGCAGCACCACAGTCAGTATCAACACTATCCTTATACTAATGTACATTAACAGTGCAAGGCTAACTTTTAGACCATTAGGCGCGGTGGTGGCAACAAGTTCGCGCATCGTACACATACGATCAACTACCTAATAAGAAAGATCGCTTCTGCGCAGGTAAGGTTCAAAAGTTTGCCGCGCACTATATTTCATTGCACGCTTGGTGTTTGCCACAAACACAAACTCTCCACGCTTGACGAACGTACTCTTTTTGTAAAAAGATCGCCGCCTGACCAAACAAAAACAGTCCACACGTTCGCGTTACTTGTTTTGTGTTCGCTATATTAACCTCAACAGCTCAAGACTAACTGGCGACAACTACGTCGGTGGCAAACAAGTATACGGCCCGCCTGATGTAAAGCGGTCACCGTAACCTATGGACGCCTGCAACTCAAACAGTGTCACATGCGCGACCATATTATGCGCGATGCATATTTTTCAAGGCTTTTAGAAAATATTTAAATAATCAATTCATTTGCCACTTGGTGACAAAATGATTTGTGCTACTAGAGTGACTTTTGCTGTTGCTACCTGCCTGAGCGAATTTTGTCTCACTTTTGATATTTTTATCAGTTAATCTTGCTATGACAGTTTAAAAAATACTCGGATAAATTTGATAAAAGTAATTTCAGTATGCGTGCAATAATTAGTGTAATACATCGACGCTACACGCACAGTGTAGTAGGTTTTCACGTCGAATTTACCCCATATTATTCGAATATACATGATACTATTCGTACGACCTCAATTTCACTATAAAAATTAAACTGGTTAGTTCTGCATGCAGTGCGAAAGTATTTTATTACACGTGCAACTGTAAATAGCTCATCCTGTTCTACCTCTTATTATGTTTCATGTTATGTAATCCCATAGTAACAAATCTCTTTGCAAGTTCGAAATAGGAGGTAATTAGATTAGTAGTCGAGTACGCTATTTCGTAACGCGGTTCCGGCTTTATCCTTACCTAACATATTTTTAACCCTCGACGCAAAAACGACGGGGTGTTATAAGTTTAGCTCCCGAACGGATGAACCGATTTAGACTTCTTTTTTTTTTGTTTGAAAGCTGAATTAGTCGGCAGTGTTTTTAGCCATGTTTGATGGGAATTGGTGCACTATGTCGGGTTTTTTTTCAAAATTTAAATTTAGTGTTGTGATTTTTGTTGCAGACGCGAGCGTGGCATGCGCGACGGGCACGGCGGCCAAGCCGCGCGCGTCCACGGACGGCATGGCCAAGGCGCCGCGGCCGCTGTCCACGATCATGCCGTCCGGCGCCATCCGGCCCGCCTCCTCCGTCTCCACGCAGACCAGCGCCAACCAGGCGCAGAACCAGGTCTATATTCCACGTACTCTTTTTGTAAAAAGATCGCCGCCTGACCAAACAAAAACAGTCCACACGTTCGCGTTACTTATTTTGTGTTCGCTATATTAACCTCAAGAGCTCAAGACTAACTGGCGACTGTTATATACTATTACACTGCACTATATGCACCATTCATGTCAATAATAGTAATTCGTGCAACGTGGGGCGGATGTTAAATAATGCTAACGAGAGTAAGTTAAATCGCGACAGCTTGCCGGAGCTTGCAATATTCTTACGGTTCGAGTTACACACAATGTTATCTAATGCAATGTAAAAAATTATAAAAATTTAAATACGGTGTTAGAAATTTGGTAACTCCCTAGGGAGAACGTTTTTTTAATAACTCCCGCTCCGCAATAGCACATTTAGTGTGCGAGTGTCATGAAAATTATTTATCCCTTCTCCCTATTTGTCTTTCAGTAGTCACAATAAAAGAAACTAAGATCAATACGGATGAGTGTATCGTGTGTACATGGAGAAGGGTATCTGAATAATCAGTTGTTATTGAGAGTTCGTACGTTTACCACTTATCATGAGTGGAAAGTAGCAAAAGTATGAACTCGCAAACGCACGAACACCAGTGACGATGAGTAATAAGACCCGATACATATTGAGTGATAAACAAGAGTTATGAAAATAGTAGTCAGGTGGTTGGTTCGTTTTTTAGTTTTTTAATGATTATTATGAGAATCACTATCTAGTCTTCGTGACATTACAATATGTATATTAGATGCAAGATGCCAAGTTATCCACGGCACGTAAAATGGTAGACCTTCAACGAAACAGCGAAGCTTTCGTTTTAAGTGTCGAGTCCCTAATATTATTGTTTATTGTTTACTGTGATACTTTTAAATCATAAAATCATTAGTACATTACATCAGAGGCCGGGAAAATGAGGATTTCCGGTCAAGTGGGTATATACGGCCGAGCGAGCGTGTGAGCGAGGCCGGATAGGGATACGAGGCCGGGAATCCGTTTTCACGCCGAGGCATGTATAGTGCTTTTCTCAAACATACAATGAAATAAAAAAAATGCTCTAAAGGACAATATTTTATAAAAAAAAAGTTACTTTGCAGGCCTAGGCCTAAAAAATAATATGAAATCCCTTTACAGTCCTCTCGAGTTGTTGCGCCCAAAAAGCGATACTTCCCAGCCCATTTTAAGGAACGTAAAGACAATATTTCATTGCATGTTTGAGAAAAAATCATTTATTTGCGTGAATAGGGTCAGATTATAGGTGTTACATACATATACAAAATGTTCTCCTTATACAACCGTCCACAAACAGCATGCAAATATTTTTCTTAAGAGCGTTATAACATTTCGGCGTCGGGCGAAATTAGGTATTTTACTCGCCGCGCGAGCCCAATATGCCGACCCTTTCTAGCACGTCTTATCACTCGCTCGCACTACAATAATGGACAAAACAATCTTGATCCTTTCTATGGAATTTTGATAACAACCACAATCTACTATCTCGATATAAACTTTTGGTTTCTAATAAACATTATTTTGTACGAAAATACGAGAATGACTATACAACTTCGTGGTTTACATGTCATTCTAGCATTTTCACTTTCACATTTCAAGTGCATATACCACGAGTATAGGTTTTCGGGTGTGCTGATTTAAAAATTAATGACCGATTTGGAATCTGACATTGCTGACTGTCACTTTGACACAAAAGTCGTCATGGGTGTCGTAAAATAGGTTTTAGGGGGTGCTGATTCCAAAATTAATGACCAATGTGGAATCTGACATTGCTGACTGTCACTTTGACGCAAAAGTCGTCATGGGTGTCGTCAAATAGGTTTGCGGGGGTGCTGATTCCAAAATTAATGAACAATGTGGAATCTGACATTGCTGACTGTCACTTTGACACAAAAGTCGTCATGGGTGTCGTAAAATTGGTTTTAGGGGGTGCTGATTCCAAAATTAATGACCAATGTCGAATCTAACATTGCTGACTGCCACTTTGACACAAAAGTCATCATGGGTGTCGTAAAATAGGTTTTAGGGGTGCTGATTCCAAAAATAATGACCAATGTGGAATCTAACATTGCTGACTGTCACTTTGACACAAAAGTCGTCATGGGTGTCGTCAAATAGGTTTCCGGAGGTGCTGATTTGAAAATTAATGACCGATTTGGAATCTTGACATTGCTGACTGTCACTTTGACACAAAAGTCGTCATGGGTGTCGTCAAAAAGGTTTCCGGGGGTGCTGATTCCAAAATTAACGACTATTTTGGAATCTCACAGTACTAATTGTCATTTTGACACAAAAGGAATCATGGGTGTAGTCAAATAGTTTTTAGGAGGTACTGATTCCAAAATTAATGAAATAATTTAAAAAGTAATGACCGATTTGGAACCTGACATTGCACAGTACCCCTGGAAACCTATTTGATGACACCCATAATGACTTTTATGTCAAAGTGACAGTCAGCAATGTCAGATTCCAAATTGATCATTAATATTGAGATCAGTACCCATGAAAACCTATTTGAAGACACCCATGATCACTTTTGTGTCAAAGTGACAGTCAACAGTGTCAGATTCCAAATTGGTCATTAGTTTTCAAACACCTCCGGATACCTATTTGACGACACCCATGACGACTTTTGTGTCAAAGTGACAGTCAGCAATGTCAGATTCCAAATTGGTCACTAATTTTGGAATCAGCACCCCCTAAAACCTATTTTACGACACCCATGACGACTTTTGTGTCAAAGTGACAGTCAGCAATGTGAGATTGAACATTGGTCATTAATTTTGGAATCAGCACCCCGTAAAACCTATTTTACGACACCCATGACGACTTTTGTGTCAGAGTGACAGTCAGCAATGTCAGATTGAACATTGGTCATTAATTTTGGAATCAGCACCCCCTAAAACCTATTTTATGACACCCATGACGACTTTTGTGTCAAAGTGACAGTCAGCAATGTCAGATTCCACATTGGTCATAAATTTTGGAATCAGCACCCCCTAAAACCTATTTTACGACACCCATGACGACTTTTGTGTCAAAGTGACAGTCAGCAATGTCAGATTCCAAATTGGTCATTAATTTTGGAATCAGCACCCCTAAAACCTATTTTACGACACCCATGACGACTTTTGTGTCAGAGTGACAGTCAGCAATGTCAGATTGAACATTGGTCATTAATTTTGGAATCAGCACCTCCTAAAACCTATTTTACGACACCCATGACGACTTTTGTGTCAAAGTGACAGACAGCAATGTCAGATTCCACATTGGTCATTAATTTTGGAATCAGCACCCCCTAAAACCTATTTTACGACACCCATGACGACTTTTGTGTCAAAGTGACAGTCAGCAATGTCAGATTCCAAATTGGTCATTCATTTTGTAATCAGCACCCCCTAAAACCTATTTTACGACACCCATGACGACTTTTGTGTCAGAGTGACAATCAGCAATGTCAGATTGAACATTGGTCATTAATTTTGGAATCAGCACCCCCTAAAACCTATTTTACGACACCCATGACGACTTTTGTGTCAAAGTGACAGTCAGCAATGTCAGATTCCACATTGGTCATTAATTTTGGAATCAGCACCCCCTAAAACCTATTTTACAACACCCATGATGACTTTTGTATCAAAGTGACAGTCAGCAATCTGAGGTACTACATATTCGTAATCTGAAAGTAATCAAGTCAATAATTTCAGTTATTTTGAATCGACTATGATTCCGAATTATTGGTAATAGTAATGATTGTATAGATGATTAGTGATTCCTTTACATGTAATGGTAATTTACCGTTTCACTTGATTACATTACAAGTAATCTGACACCCAGTAGTGTCAGATTACAAAGTAAAATCAAGTAATCGTGTAATCCGGAATCGATTACGATTTCCCCATCTCTGGGTTTAGTTATATGGTTCATTGGTACTGGTGACCACCATCTGGCTCCATCATCAGACCCTGAGTACCACCTCTTGTCAAAGGTCTTGTTGAGACGAACCCAACGAGCCTAAACACGAAGTCGTTTACTTACATGGTTCACTGGTACTGGTGACCACCTTCTGGCTCCATCATCAGATCCCGAGTACCATCTTGATGTGTCTTATCATCTTGACCGTATTGTAATTTTCACATTTTTATCATCACAATGTTGTAATACTTTAACATTCAAACATAACAAAGTATTACAAAAGCAAATATTTACGGATCTAGGATCAAATTCGTTGGTCGCTGTTTACACACACACAATGCGAGGATAGCCCGTGTATAAACAAGGCGTCCGACCCACACAACGATAAATATTCTCGACGTTTGCGATGAAAACTCGGAGACCAAAGCGACATACGTCTTACCTCCTCGAGCTCCGGCGCGGCACTGAAATCGCAGGCGTCCGTCGCCGGTAAAATAGCGACAGGAAGGCTAGTTTTCAAAAAATTGGCAAAAAATCATGATAAAATATTATAACGACAAATGGATAACAGCAGTTTAAGCACATTGTGCAGATTATTTATATACTAAAATAACTTCGATAACATGTAGCTCTTAAACTAAGTATTCACACAATACCTAAGTATTATATACATTATGTCAGATAATCTCTGAGTGGGTAAAACATTTTATTTAGTAACCATTCATGCAAGGCATTAATTCATTTATTCATAGTTGAGTAACCGATGCGTAGTCCTCGTGTGAATGTGTATTGGTTGTGGCAGGCGAAGCACCGCGGCAAGCCGGGCGTGCGGTCGCCCGCGCCGGCCGCCAAGCAGGACGCCGCCAACCAGACCAACAAGATGCAGCACCAGATGCAGCAGCCCAAGCAACAGTCAGTACCCATTTTCCATATATTTTCACCCTAGTTCACGGTATTATCTATGTTTTTAGTATTTGTGCGAATACAGAAAATTGCCACTAGAAACATAGATACTACCACGAAATGGTCAAATCACATTGTAAAATCTTCGACTTTAACCAAGAACCCGCCGGGCGGATTCTCGCCATACACGCGGGCGGTTATAAATTACGACCGGTTTCTGTCGTAGTGCACCATTTTTAATAGATCACACACAAACACAACAGGCTTTAGGTAGAACAAAGAGTGGTGTTATGGAGTGGTAGCTAACTTATTTGTTAGGCACAACAGATGTGTTTACGCCTCACTTATTTTGTGTAACGTGAAGTTTTGACAATCAAAGTTACTACCTTAAAAGTATAACTTTTGAGAAATTCGAACGACTTAGGGCCAGTAAGGCCAGTTGCATCAGCCACATTTGACAGACCTATCAACGTCACGCAGCAGAGGTCTATGGAACTTCCCATGCGATAAAATTTAGCGAACGCTTTAACGGTGACAGGCGGTTTGATGCAACCGACCCTTAATCTTCCATTTTTAATAGATTTGGTTGGACGAACCATCTCTGTCACTGACATTTAGAAGTCAGTTTTTGAGAAATATATGCACACAACGGCAATAACAATTTTTAATGTCGGAAACCGCTAGCGAGACTAAACTCATCTATTTTATCCTACGCTTTCCTTCGAGCTATAACGGTTGTTAAAAGGACAATACGTATCAGGGATGTTGCGGAGGCAGATTTTTTGACATCCGCGGATGCGGATGCAGATGCGGATTTTTCAAGTCCCACATCTGCAGATGCGGATGCGGATGCGAATGTGAGGATAGGCACTTAATCAGGCATATTAAAAACACAAAATTTGAACAAAAAAGTTATATTTATTAAAAAAAATAACCTTTCATATTTAAAAATCTTAGAAATTAAGATAAAGGTGGGCCAACGATACTAAAAAATCCCGCGATCCACGAATCACAGACGTGTAACGAGACTCGTATTGGCCAATGGTGAATTTACCGTGCACGCGTCTAAGTCGTTCCTGTACCGACCTGTTCAACATCCGCATCATGCGAATGCTCCGTATTGATTTTTGCGGAGGCGGATGCGGATGCGGATTTTGAAAATGATGCGGAAGTTCCGCGCGTGCGGATGCGGATGCGAATATCCGCAACATCTCTGATACGTATACCTAAATACTGGGTCATTGTTCCAACGAGATTAAATAAAATACCCAAATTGAAGGGGGATGACCAAAACTTAAACAATTATTAAGCTCTGCACGGGAAGCATGGTCGCGCGATAAATGATAAAACATCTGGCCGTCCCTATCGCACTTACTAATAGTGCGATAGGGACGGCCTGATATTTTATCGTCTATCGCGCGACCATGCTTCCCGTGCTGTAGAAAGGAAAATAAGCGAATTGTGCTAGTTGGATACTAAACATGGTCTATCGAACTTCTAGATATTGGCCATGGTGGTAGGTAGGTACATATCTACTTAAAATCGTATTGGTGCTTTAGCAATGACTGCACTTGTTTTTGTAAGGTAGTTTAGAACAAGTTTTTCATTCCAGACTGCTCGCATTACCAATGAAAGCTTCATGCGGTTATGTGACCGTATTTTTAACTACTTATTTCAAAGATTCAAAAGATTCAAAGATTCAAAAGATTCAAAGATTTTTATTTGTTCAACATATGTAAGGTTCAAAGCAAATGACTTTTGGCGGGAAAGAACGACCTTCTCGCCTCCCTCTTGCCGCGCCTGCGCGAGGTATTTGCGTTGTTACATTTGCCGGTGACGCACGTAAGATTACGGGTGAAAATGCAGCCAATTAGTAACTTGGTCTTTTTTCGCGTGCGACATTTAGCTTTTCACTGACGACTGTGCGCGTTCAAGTGTACCGCTAAACATCGATATAATTTCCCGTCACCATCTGAACGTTTTTCCACAAGGTCATCTCGTATTATCGGCATGATTACGTTGCATATTGCAAGTGCAACAAGATCATTATAGTCTGAAAGGAAACATATAGGTACTTATTATATAATTGTTGTACGTATGATGGTTACCACCATGGTGTATTTGAGGCCGCAAATATGAAAATAAAAAGTTTTTGAAGTTTATCAGAAGTTTATTCCAGTTTTTTGTTAGGCACGTAGTTATATTTGCGCGAAATTAAAGGGAATACCAACTAGCAATAACGAACCACTAACAAGGATACTTACGTATTTTATTTTATTATTTATTTATTTAAGAATAAGTTTTCTTTAACATTATCGCTAAGTATATTTATTAAAGCGTAAAGTATCTACTCTCTGTACTATTTTGGTTGTCAAACGGTTATCTTAGACTGCACGAATATTTAATGCATTTCGAATTTTTAAACATGCAAATAAGTGGCTGTTAGCCGCCCGAGGACCTAGCCTCGCGTCGTAGATCGCTCTGTATGGACCCACCTAATGACTAATATGAAATCGTTTTCCATTAGCCGGGTCCACACAGAGCATGGGACGCGTGGCATTTTCCTCGCGCTACAAACGTGCTGTGCAGACGTGCCTCGGCCTAGGCAGCACGTGCGTTTTGCACAGCCTAGCAACCTGCCACGGCCGAGGCGCGTCTATATTGGACGTTTGCCCGTGAGCACTTCACCTCGCAACGTGCCTCGCTCTATTGTGAACCCGGCTAATAATGATAACTTGTATAACTTTATACCAGGGTGTTACTGATGAACTCGAGCGGGCAGATGACGCAGATCTCGAGCGTGCAGGACAAGCAGCCCATCACAAAGACCATCCAGCAGCAGGCGATCCTGCAGCAACAGGCGTTGCAGGTATCTATTACCACATTCATGTACACTCAAAGATATTAAATGCGGATAACGTGCAGAAATATGTATACTTTATTGCTTATACGTTAAGGTTGTGGATAAATAGTTTTGATACAGTATCCGCATCTATATTTAATACCTTGACTGTATGAGCCCTGATGCATGTATTCGTTTGTAAAAAAATAATGTACTTTAACTGTCATTTGACATATATTTAACTGGGCGGTAAAATATTAAACGGGAACTTTCATTAGGCATATTCTTATATAATTAACTGTTAATCATAGTGGCGCCCTCACTTATATTCACTTATCCATACTCTACATACTCTGTCTGTCTGTCTGTCTGTCTGTCTGTCTGTCTGTCTGTCTGTCTGTCTGTCTGTCTGTCTGTCTGTCTGTCTGTTACGCTTTCCCGCTTAAACCACGCAACCGATTTTGATGAAATTTGGAACAGACAATCTTTAGACCCTGAGACAGAACATAGGCTACTTTTTATTTCGAAAAAAAGGGATGAAGGGGTTGAAAAAGAGGTTGAAAGTTTGTATGGGATTTCTTAATTTTAAAAGATAAAACCATGAAACTTTATATTTTAGCACTTGATAAGAAATCATTGAACATCTTGATAACGGATAGGGATAGGGATAGCGATAGGGATAGCGATAGCGATACGGATACGGATAATATGGGTATCGTTAGAGGGATACGGATAATCGGTCGGCGGTCTCTTACAATCAATGTGCTCTAAGACGATCGTTGTTTGCTTGCTTGAAGATTACGTTTGCGATAAGTATAAGCAAAATGTAAAAATTTTTAAGGGATAATAGAAAAAAGTACTTTTTACCCACCGATCATAGTGTCGAAATACGGGCTATGTGGGATGTTTATAAAGGTTTCCCCAGCGTATATAGAATTACCTACGCTGTGGTCGATGTGTAATATTTCTACAATCATTGCCAGCAAACGTATTATGTGCAATCGAAATAATCGCAGATAAATATACCTACAGAGAAACCTAAGGATCCAAATGAAAATTTTAATGAATACTTTTATTACGCGGGCGAAGCCGCGGGTAAAAGCTAGTATGTATTATAAACATACCCGCACGTAAAACCTTCGAGTATAGATATTAACGTCTACCCATAATGGAAATAACTTCCGCTGACAAATATTTAATATGGCATATCCGAAACCGGAACTCATTCACAACTCAAATCAGTCGGGCACTGTCAATAATGAACGCAGGTATTGCATCACGATCATAACTAAAACACTTTGCAAACGAAGGTTTTTTATAATTAAGGAAACATAAACCTGCTAAAATTAATTGATTATTTCGATTAGGCAAGCAAATCTAATATCCTTTAAAAACACATTGCATACTTTGTTTTCAACTAAGGCGCATGGATTCGCACGCTATTCCGAAGTTTGGGCGAGATATCGCAAAACTTTGGAACGACGTGCGACTCGGAACAATGTGCTACGCGGCTCAGGTTTAACGAATTTTTACTAGTAAATATTTTTAGATTTAGGCACTGGAACAAAAGAGAGTCGCTCCTGTGTGGGTGAAAGAGATGCGATCATAGCGCGAGCGAGTTAAAGTTCGTTGCCGAGCTGTGAACTATAAATCGTTCGTTCTCTCTTTTATTTACTCGGGAGCGACTTTCTCTTCTTCTTCACGTTTTTGGTGGGACCAGTGCGTTAAGATCATTTATTCTCATGTAAATTTTAAATGTATATGTGAGTGTGTTTAGTAAAACGTCCCACTTTGCCGACAAACCACCATTAAGGCGAGATTTACTTGTAAAAAAAAACCGACAAAGCGGCTTTATAGCAATCGACAAAGTGGGACGTCTTCCCGTGCACACTCATATATCCATACTAATATTATAAATGGGAAAGTGTGTGTGTCTGTTTGTTTGTCCGTCTTTCACGGCAAAACGGAGCGACGAATTGACGTGATTTTTTAGGTGGAGATAGTTGAAGGGATGGAGAGTGACATAGGCTACTTTTTTTCTCTTTCTGACGCGAGCGATGCCGTGGGCAAAAGCTAGTAGAACAATATATTCAATTAATGTATAGCGCACATGTAAAGGAAATATAATAATTTGATAAGAAATGTTACTTTGCGCAGCAGCAGCAGCAGCAGCAACAGCAGCAGCAGCAGCAACAGTTGCTGCACCAGCAGCAGGCGCAGCAAATGGTGCAGCACTACCAGCAACAAGGTGAGCTTACAACTCTCACTGTTTAACCTGTCACGTTCACGGACGGCCAGTGACGTCATTTGTCATAGGCCAAAGGAAACAAAAGACTACGCGTATGCTATAGCATACGTGTCCGCGAATGTGTTAAACTCGATTGTTTTCATACAATGCATGCTTGAAGCTCCTATAATACACATCCTGTATTAGCTTCATGCTTAATTTTGGCTGTAGGTTGAGATATTAGGGTAATTTAGAGAGACTTTCAAGCGTCTAGTAAAAGTTACGGACAGCGGAAATGGTATGGTGGTATAAATATTTGCCTTGAGAATTTAAGGAAATTTAGTCTTTAACCTTGTCGCAGAAAAATGGCCGTCGGGCTGAACTAGCTAATATGCAGACATTAAATTATACATTAAGTTTCATCCTTGAGAAAATAAGAAAAGGAAGGTCTGGCAGCTCTGGGCTCTTGCTCTAATGGGTAAATAATGTTTTAATATATCCTACTTAATTGTAGTTAGTTATATTAATTAAAAAAAAATTGCTTTTCTAGGAATGACGTTGGGCATGCAGCAGGGCTCGCTGCCGGTGGGCTCGGTGGCGCAGAGCCTGCCCATGGCCGGCGGGATGCAGACCATATCCATGGTGCAGCAGATACACCCGGTACGCACCACACTATTAACTTTTCAGGGTTCCGTACCAAAAAGGTACAAAAGGAACCCTTACGGTGCGGCTCTGTCCGTCTGTCACATTACTAATTATTCAGAGCGAGGCACGTCGCGTGGCAATTTCCTAGCGCGGCAAACGTGCTATGTAGAAATGCCTTGGCCGAGGCAATGCGTGAGTTTTAGGCTGAGTAACCTGCCACGGACGAGGCATGTCTACAACATTGAACGTTTGCCGCGTGAGCACATAGCCTCGCGACTTCGCGACGTACCTCGCTCTGTGTGGACCCGGCTTATGATAGATGCAATGGCTAATAAATAATCGTCTGTCGAGTATAACAGTTGACAGTAATTTGTCTGACGATTTTACAATTGTGGTTGTAATATTAAATAAAAATAATAATTTATCCACAGATGTCATATATACCATAGATCAAGCAAACGTATCTACTTAGCGTGTCAAATGAACTCAGTGAAATCCACTGAGTTGTCCGTCTTTACTCGCAGCTTGCAGCTTTCGGGCGTCAATTTTTGTAAGTTGAAGTCAACCAAAACATAAAAAATGCCTCGTTACGTGATATTCAATTGCAACAACACAAAAATTATGAACAATCAAGAGCCTGAGACATATTTAAAATTACAGGCAAGAATCAACTTCAGTACAAAATTTGACACGCTCGGCCCCTATACAAATATATGAATTTGTTTCTTCTATCTAAATTAAGTTCTGTGAATTTATCAGAGACGTACTAGTTTTATGTTTTTAGCTACATTTTGATATAGACGTGTTTGAGCATGGATTACACAGCAAACAGCGCCGACTACTTTTTTATCTTCTATACGGCGTACATACGGACTTCAACCTACTGCAAGTTGTATCAAAACTGCACAACTACGTTACAGCTCTACGTAGCGGCTCTCATAACAGTTGCAGTTGACCCTATATTGTAAAGATAACAAAATTACTCAAATTTTGCGGGGCATATCTGATTTTAGTGTCATGCGGACCGATCGGAGCGGTCTGAACTTCGGTAAAGCGGGCCAACACCAACTTCATACGAATTGGTAGTGCGGATCGCTCCGCGCGGTCGGTCCGACATGAGATGTCACTAACACCAGCCTATTAGTTAATGTGATGGGTCGAATCCCTAAAGTTTTTTGAACTATTTTTACATTGCCTAATATTTTTTGGCATAATGATCATGCCTAATTTAAATGATAACGCCGTTAAACCCACTTTTTTAACGACGGATTTGTGTGAGGTCAGCTAACCTAAACCTATTATCGGTTCTTAATGTCATTTTTGGGGCAAAATTTAAATTATGCCAAATGATCGTTAGGCCAAAAGAGCGTTGGTCGGCCAAATGAGTTAGGCCAAGTGATTTTCGAACAAACGTTATTAATGTGTTGCGCAGGGTGTGCAGCTGAGCGGCATGTCGCAAGCGGGCACGCTCGTGGGGCAGCTGGGCGCCGGCCCGCAGGCGCAGGGCACGCTCGCGCAGGTGCAGGCATTGCAGCAGCCGCAGGTAACCCACATTCATCCTATATTACTCTATATAATTACGCGCGCGACTCCACACATCCAGCACAGTTTTAAGTATGGACTTGCGCGAGAAAACGTTAAAACGTTATTGTCTTTTTCTTAAAATGGGCAGTTGGGCGCCAAAAGGACTGTAAAGGGCAAGAACGTAACTTTTTTTATAAATTACTAGAGCATTTTTTTATTAAAACAGTATTACTGGACTATGACGAACCCCATATCCCGAAAAAAGCGTACCCCTGCAAAAATGTATGGGCCGTATCCCTTTATGGGCCTTTTATGCTTAAAACTAGATGCCGCTATTCGCAGCCTGTAAGTGGCCAAAATCATATTTTCCCCAAATATATATTTTTTATTTTTATGAGAACAAATGACATATGTATTTCTATATTTTAAAATCATGATAACACGTCAATACACATTTTGATAAAAATAAATTTGTAGGCATCATCAGTTTAGTCACAGTATAATAAAGAGTACTATCGTACAGTATGGCCACTTCCGCTCCCCGCCGAAAGCGCCGCCCACCCCCTCTCGGTTACCTCGCAGTTACCGCCTGTCAAAAACGCGACCAGTTGACCTGTCATAGCACAAGCATAGTACGCGTTCACCTACACGAGCTTAGAATGTGTGCTAGGAACGCGCCTCTTTCATATATTTGATAGCCAGTGTCAGAGATGTGGTTTAGTTGTGATAGTATTTAATATGTGGCGCTAAAAAATCGAGGTACGATTCTTAGTATGAAGTATGTAAATCCTATATAAATAATCCTTGCCGAAAAATTTGTACATTTGGATCACGTTACTTATTTCTGTTAACCCATCAGTTATGGCTGGAGGATTCAAAAGGCAGCTCTTGGCACCTCGTCACGCTAATAATTGTTTGTTACTTCATGTCGTAAGGCACATTTGCTAATATCGGAACATGGTTGCCAGGCCCCGGCCCAAGCTCAGTGGCTCAACTCGCAGTACCTCAGCTTCCAATCATTATTCCTATGGCACGGAGACGATGCACGGCTAATTGTTTGTTTCCCACAAATCTTTGCCAACAGCAAGCGGGTACAGCCGTGTCGTCTCTTACGACGAGCCGGTCTGGTGCCGATCAAAAGCTTTCATCGAATATCCTAGTAAATTTTATAGATTTCATCGTCTCTCAGGAATCTAGGAGACGAATCCAGTCTTCACACACGATTCTCAAAGGTTTCCCCTTGATGGAAAATACATATTTAGTGAAGTATAAGGGTCTCCCCAAACATATCGACGCGGAATCGGCTTTCGCAGACCAAAAATCGCTCGTTAGTATAAACACGCGTACGGATGCGTTTAGCGACGACAACGCGTCGTTAGTATAAACATGCGTATGGATGCGATTAGCGACGACAACGCGTCGTTAGTATAAACATGCGTACGGATGCGATTAGCGACGACAACGCGTCGTTAGTATAAACATGCGTACGGATGCGTTTAGCGACGACAACGCGTCGTTAGTATAAACATGCGTACGGATGCGTTTAGCGACGACAACGCGTCGTTAGTATAAACATGCGTACGGATGCGTATAGCCACGACAACGCGTCGTTAGTATAAATATGCGTACGGATGCGTTTAGCGACGACAACGCGTCGTTAGTATAAACACGCGTACGGATGCGTTTAGCAACGACAACGCGTCGTTAGTATAAACACGCGTACGGATGCGTTTAGCGACGACAACGCGTCGTTAGTATGAACATGCGTACGGATGCGTTTAGCCACGACAACGCGTAAGCGTTTTCATACCATCGAGCGATTTTTGGTTCCGATTCTGCGTGGATTGGTTTATGCTTTGTATTGTATGTCCTTTTGTTTTGTATTTGTTCATCTTACCTTTTCATTTTGCATTTTATCTACAATCAGTTGCTATTTTCAGATCAATTGACATGTAAAAAATAGTTTACTTTACATTTGCTTACTTTATTTGCAGACTCTAGTCGGCAGCGGGCTCGTCCAGACTTCAGTGGGGATGGCGGTACAGCAACAGGCTGCTTTGAACCACTCCACTGCGATGCAAACGGTAAGCATTATATTCTTCATAATTACAACATTTTTAAGTTTTGCTGTTTTATCATTTCAAGTACTTATGTGTTGAGTACTCCTGTAACGCCAATCTAATATGCTAGCGAAAATATGTTCGCCTAGTGTTTTTACGTCACTCTTACATTCGGATTCTAGACAATAGTGGCTTCTGACTTCTTGTTAACCGTCACCTTACGACGGCGGCACTTCGCACACATTTTACGGGCCCTATAGTTGATCGCACCCTACCAAATTATAACCGATTAGTGATGACATATACAGATTTTTCGTGTAAGGGTCGGTTGCACCAAACCGTCTGTCACCGTTAAAGCGTTCGTTAAATTTTATTGTATGGGAAGTTCCATAAACGTCTGCTGCGTGACGATGATGTATCTGTAAATTTCACGATGCACAATACTTTAACAAAGAAAGGTTCGTCCCCGTAAAACATTTTTAATGGTAAATTTGTATCACCGATAATGACGATTCTCGAAAACATACTAACGAGCTACTGTGAAAACATACATTATAGGTATAAGTTTTCTCCATTTCTTCAGTCCCATCGTCAGATCGTAACTTGATGACAATAGGGGCACCAATGATCTCCCACATCTGCCAAGCCTTCTGCAAGAAACCATAAGAAATCACTCGACGATTTGAGGCCCTCCTTTCGAAATAGTGATGTCGGTAAAATGCCAAGCGCGGGGCTCGGCTAGGTTGTGTCGTGGTCTGAGTGTGTCCCGTTGGCAGCCGGCGCTGGCGCTCGACGGCGCGCCGCTGCTGCCCTCCTCGCTGCTGCAGGTCGCGCCGCTCTTGCAACACGAGGTAGCCCGCCACACTCCCTCTTACCTACCTGCTCCAAACAATACTGTCTCATCAAACAGTTGACGGTTTTTACCTTTTAAACTAGCAATGACCAAAACAGCGCGCGCGTTGTCCTCGGTCGAGCAACCTGCCTTGTTTGAGGCACGTCTTAACTGGCCGTTTGCCTCACGACATTGCTAACTTTGTGTGAACCCAGCGATTGAATTTTCATTTATCGTAAATACGAGTATTAACTGGTAATTGTAATTAAATATCTTTACCGTGTCGAAAATAAAGCAAATATCGACGCTGCTAAAAACTGTTGGTTGTTATGAGCAGGTGCTTTTATTACTTGTCCCCTGCCTACCCTCTACATTATTTTCATCGCACCCCGTCTCCTCTTATTTTGCTCGTGGGTTACTTTTCTTAATTGTTTAAATCAAGTTTCACAACAGTAGTGTTTTCCAAAAATTGCTTATCACGTTTTTTTCTAAAAAGGTGTTGTTTGTTCCCTGTTGCATAATCAATGATTAATCATAGTAACAAGACATATTGTCCCAGAGCTGTAAGAACCTCTTTTTGACACATGACAGCGTCCACAAAACGTAAACTCGCGCAACCTAATGAAATTTTAAATAAAATCCTGTAATAATATTAAATAAAATCAAGTACTTAAAAACAATATTTCGCTTACTTTAAACATAATCTAACACATGTTACATTTTTGCGGATCTTCGTTAGTGAGTATACTACGATATTAATTTATTACGCATGATTTACTTATTATGTCATTTATCATTCATTTTTATTTTTAGACTAGTGCTGTGGCAGAGTCTGTCATTTCGATTCAAATGACATTTCAGTAAGTTGACAGAAATCGTATATTTGTTTAAGCGCCTCCTTGTACATAGGGCCTAATCGATTCAACCAATTCGAAATTAATCGTTAGATTTGGCAAACGATACGTCTTAGCCACATCGCAACATACTTCAAAACAAATGTGTCAAAAATGTGAACTTACAGATCCGGGACAATAATATATCTAGGGTTATGATATGTGTAACATGTTTATTTTTCACATTCGTTACATTGGCTCTTCTCTAATTACTACGAGTCTTTCCGTTCGTCCTTTTTGTTTTTACACATTCACTCGCATTCGCCAGTATCGCCATCTTCATAAAAACTTTTGTCTCATACAGTAAAGTTGATTATGATATGTTAGTATAGTTTCGGTTAAGTATAATAGAACTTGGACTGTGAAATTTCTTGTTAATGGTCGTTGGTGCGAATTGTCAATTTGTTGGGCTATCTGCATGTTACATCGATATCGTAGAAATTATGTTTTACGTGTTTTTACCGGTTGAACAACTTGTTATGGCTTATTTGAATTAGATTATGTTATGTAACTAAATTATTTGGGATAACACGAATGAAATATTATTTATTTGTGTATGTATAATTATATTCCATTTAATTATTCTATGGTATGTTGTGTTTGTATATAGGTACTAGGATTCAACATAGATTTTTGCTTTTATATTATTGAGCATGATATGCCATAAATCATTTGAAAAAAGTGATAAAGAGATAAAGCGTAACATTTAGTTATGTACAATAGGCAACTTGACTGTGATTAAAATAAAACATTTTATACCATGCCCGATAATTAAGAAGAACAGGGACAGAACTTATATATTACATTGAAATAGTAAAAAATAAGATTAAACCGTTGAAATGCCTCCATGTAACATTTTTATTGGTCAGTTCATTTTATACATGTAGGGCATTATTGCTGTATTTTAAGCGACCTCTAAATAATGTCTGATTGTTCAGAAAAGTAGTTGACATGATTTTAATAAATTTGACATAGTGCATATAGTATCGAGGGTTTACTATAAATCGAGATAATTTGTCCTTGAAGTAACAACATTGTGGAAATTACACATAGTTCGAATTTCAAAAACCAGTTTGGTCAAGTAACCGGGTTTCACGAGTAAACCCTCGGTATGTTGTAATGGTACATGGTGGTGTGTCGTGCGTGCAGGTGGGCGGCGGGCTGAGCTCTGCGCAGCTGACGCTGGGCGGCGGCGTGGGGCTGCTGGCGGCGCCGGCGGGCGGCGTGCTGCCGCTGCCAGCGCCGCAGCCCCCGCCCGCCGCGCTCGTGCACGTCAAGAGCGAGGACGACAAGGCCGCGCCGCAGTCGCAGGTCACTAAACACCAAACACATACATAACTCCGTATAGACAGATAGTCTAAAAAAAAACGTACCTCACTACCATACAGAAAAAGGTACGGTGGCCTAGATGGCATTACACCTTTGGGGTACGCTCAGCTAGATGGCGCTAATATTAATATTTGACATTTTAACACAAAACTGAGGTTCAAAAGTTTTAAGCCTGTGTCAAGAGATGGCAGTCTATGCACTGTGATTACACATTTTACTTCGACAGTAACTCTCTATAATACTCGATTCTCTTTGATATTAGTCAGATGCGGATGGCTTCGCGCGGTTGGTCCGCGTGGCACTAAAACCAGCCTTAAGCAAAGTAGCGATATCACAAAACCAATTGTAGATTACATACCTAGTACTACTGCCAGTAAGGTAAGAAACGTCTCAGATCACATGTAATTGCCGCCCGAAGTCAACAAACATGTGATCTGAGGCTTTATTATTTACAGGCCAAGGTGTGAATACTTTTTTTTTGAGATTATGTATGGGGTCTTACGTGGCTGAGCTTTTATTTGTCTATAAATTGTGTAAGATTTTTATGTTAATTGATGTAATATATTGTTTGTACAGACGCCGGTGCAGCAGATAGCCCCGCAGCCGATGAGCGCAGAGCCGGCGGGCGAGCCGGCCGCGGCGGCCTTCCCCGCGCCGCCCGCCTCCGCCGCCGACACCGCGCCCGCGCCCACTCCCACCGCTACCGTCGGTAAGGAAACTCTCACTCCCGTAGCCATGGCAACGACCACAACTCGGCCAGCCTGCGCTGCCGGTCACCCTCCCACGCCCCGCTCAAACGGTATCGCCGGTCACAGGGTTGGATCATGACCGGCAGTGGTAGGTCTCTATTCTGCGTCCCGTCCCGTTGTTTTAAAATTATAATTATAAATATATACCAATGTCCAAAATACACATTTTATTGAACAGGTCCGGCTAGCGGCGAGTCAAAAGCGACAGAAACTAAGCAAGAGCCAGACGCGGCGGCCGCAAGCGCCCGCTGCCGCTCCTACGCCCGCGCCCGCCGCCGCGCCCGCGCCCGCTCCCTCCCCCGCTCCCGTACCGAGCAGCGCGCAGCACACCACACCTCCGGCGTCACAGGTATTTACTTACAATCCTTTAACCGCTTGAATATGAACGATACGCCACATTTAACACCTTTTGTAGGCGGCAGACTCGGCGGGCAGCCTCGCGAGGCCGTCTCGGGCGATTGCCGCGGGACGATTGCCGCGCGAGGCTGCCTCGGTACAAAAAAACGACGCGCGAGGCTCCCGCGGGAAGAAAGGTCGACCCGGGAAGCGTCCGGTAAGCTTAGTTCCCGTTCACACAGCAGTAGATTAAATTGAGGGTTACTTGTATATAATTTCGATGTGTCTACTGACTACTGAGCATTGGGACAAGTGACATATCCGATGATAGAAACTTGCTGTGTGAACGGGGTAGTCGTGGCGATTAACATGTGACAAACCACCACTGATAGATGCGCCCGAGCGCGCGTTTAATTAGGTCTTAAACCAGTTATGACCTAAAATCTAATGAGGAGGTACAATTTTAGCCAGGCGGCGCCGGTGCAAGTGCCTAGGCATGTCACTGTCATTCATATTTGAGAGAGAGAGAAAAAACATTTCATCTTCTCGCTCTCACGTATAAAATTCTTTATCTGTGCAATGGACTAATAGGGTGGCGCCATCTGTCATAACCTTTGAGTGTGCCTGCTCATTGTGATGCTTCAAAAATTCACGAGCACGATACGGCAGTGGCCTCAGTTTATTTTGTAACATTTCTAATATTGCAACGACCATTCTCTGCTTAAATGCAAGTATGATCAGTGATTGGATTACTTGCGTCACTTCCAACCACATAGCAGTTACTTATTCTGAAATCATCAAACAAATGGCGATGGCGTCCAATTATTGTCATATCTCTGATCATTAATTAATACGAGAGGTAAACACGAGTAAGATTGTAACATTACGTGTTGTAAATAAATGTGTGTGTGTGTGTGTGTGTGTGTGTGTGTTAGAATGAGTCTGATAATGCGTGGTGGCAGGTGGTGACGACGGTGGCGCCGAGCGCGCCGGCGAGCACGACGGCGGCCGTCACCGCGCCCGTCTCCTCCGCCGCGCCGCTCTTCAAGAGCGCGCAGTGCGCGCCGAGACACATCAGCCAGCCAGGTACCACTCTGTCATCATCATCGTTACGTTGTCCATGCATTTTGCCACTGCTTTGGTCCACTTGACTAACCGCAAGAATACCCTTGGGCAGTTCTACGAAAGCTGTGGCGACCCCATGTGGTGCGGGAAGTTGGAGGATCTTCCTGCGGCGTTTTGGCTAATGAAGACATTTTCTTGCTCTACTCATGAGTTGCGTATTTGTAATTTTAAATAAAATTATTGCGATATACGAGTGTGTCGGATCACGGCCTTTAATGCAGTTCCGCACACGCGGCGGCGCGCGAACCCGACACCTCATCCTGGCAGGGTTGCCATGTGGTGCGGGAAGGAATTGGGCGTACGATTAAACACAGTGAATGCTGGATAAGACTGAGACTTTATTTAATAAACACCTAATTTATAGTAATACAAATAGCAAGGTTGCAATATTACTTACTTATGAAATAACTCCTTACAAAGCAACTGCTACCGACCTTACAACCGAGAGGGTAAACTTGTTGTTTTTCAGATTAGTCCGGTTTCCTCACGAAGCGTCTGGTACATATCGAACGACATTACGTACATAAGTTTCGATAAAGTGACTGGTATGAAGCGAGGTTTATCCTCTACTTCCAAATCGAAAGTCGCACGCTCTTTTCGCTTCGCCACCAGCGCTTCTCTCAACCACTGAATTAGTAATAACTCTATTGTGTATTAATTTTTGGACTAATTGTAGTTTATTACTGTTAGGATAGTTTATAATCCCATCTTTGACCGTTGTAGATATGTCAATAAGTAATTTGTTTTCAGACAAAGGGCTACCAAAAGCGATGGTGAAGCCCAACATCTTGACGCACGTGATCGAGGGCTACGTGATCCAGGAGGCCGGCGAGCCGTTTGCCGTAAGTAGCCAGTGCTCCTGCCGCCCCGTAGGCCCCTCTATAGGACAGACTGTATATTTAGAGCTGTGATAGAATAATGTTTTTAACCCGAAGGTGAACCGGCCGCTGCGCGAGTGGGCGGCCGACAAGGACGACAAGGAAAACAAGCAGCCTTCCAGCGACGAGCCCCCTCGTGAGTAACCTCAACTAATATTTATCTTGTCCTATAAGCTACTGATCTCACTAGTAGTTATTCATACTCCAATTTTATTTATCAGGCAAGCAGATCATCCGACTGCTGCCTGACCAAGAGAATTATACAGTAGTGCTCGCCGGGCTCAAACGTTAGTAGTAACATTTAGCCGGAAATACTTTCTCGCCGCATCTCACCGTAAACCTGCTTACTAACCCATCTGTGATTTTTCGTGAGCGTCGAGATAACCTCTGGCTATGGCTAAATCATTGAGCATCTTCTTTGAGAATCATTTAGAAGCGGGTGTTTTCTTTGAAAGTGACCGGCGGGTTTTCAAAATTAATTATGTTATATTACGTCATGCAGGCAAAAAGCAAATGTTGGAAAGCGGGAGCAGTGGGCATCACCACCTACCGCGCATCAGTTCGTCGCACGAGGGCGACCGCGAGACGGCGAGCGCGCGAGCGGCGGCGGGCGCGCGGGCGGCGGCGGGCGCGGGGGCGCCGGCGGGCGCGGGCGCGGCCGCCGCCGTCAAGACGGAGGGCGCCGCGGGCGCCGAGCCCGCCTCGGCCGCGGATGATGCCGCTACCAAGCCGCAACTGCCCAATGTCAACAAGTGGACGGTGTGTACCTAACTGACAATGTTTCACTTTGAGTATTTATTAATGTTCAGAGCCTACTGTGCTCCACTGCTCTGCTGGGAGCCCCACGAGTCAAACCGGGGTTCCGGCAACGGCGATGGCGGGATAACCTCGATTAATTTTGAGGCCAGACACAGCACTAAACAGAGACTTTGAGTAGAATACCAAAAAATATTGCTGACTCAAAAGATGTAGTCGTGTTTTGCAATAACATGTAATCCCAGATGAATTTCAGTTTTATTTAAAAAAAATATCATTAGAACATTCATAACCAAGGATGATTTATACACGGTGTTTCCGGTATCACTCAAAACCTCAGACACCCCAACTGATTTTTATTTTTTTAAACTCATCTAGAGTATTCATCTTTTAATCTGATCGTTACTTTTTTTTAATTGAATTTTTAATTTTCTGTACAGCTCTACTTAACTTTTAGCTCTACACTCAATAAAATAATTGCTAACTACCATCATAAACCATAAGACTATTTATTTGTGTACGTTACTGCAACAACATAAGGTTTACCAATAGACAGCTAAGATGTCACTGTAAAACACTTTAAATCTTTGTCACAGTAAACTTCAAATTGGACAGGTAATCGCAGTAAGCAAATAAACTCAATATTCAAAATGACAAGGTTGTAATTAGGTACGAGTTCAATTTGTTATGACTTATGATAAACATTAAGATTAAACTGACAAACAACGTCAAACTAGTAGCGGAAAAAATAATAGTCCAAGTAACCAGCCAGTATTAATACCCCTAAATACTGAAAAAAGGTAAACAACCTCTAGCAATGCGATATACACAATGTTGTATTACGAGTACAATAGAATGGGCACGTAAAAAATAACTAATAATACTAATTTAAATAAAAATATTACCCCCATCAAGATATAGCTCAATCGATTCTACTCTCGATTCTAAACAAATTGTTTTCAGGTTTTTAGTGTTAAGTGAAACACGGTGTATATGATTGACAATCTTCATACTAAGAATCGTACCTCAATTTTTTAGCGCCACCAATTAATTACTATCATAACTACATTGATGATGCCTACAAATTTCTTTTTTCCAAAATGTGTAATGTAATGACGATAAAATATTAAAGCAATAAGTCATTTTGTTCTTATAAGAAACACAAACGAAAAAATATTTGGGGAAAGTATGATTACTGCCACTTCCAGACTGCGAAACAGCGCCATCTAGTTTTATCCCTTAAGGCCCATAAATTTCAGGGGTACACTTTTTTGTATGGGCTTTGTCAGTCCCGGTATATATGTCGCAGTAAGATAGATAAAGCCGTTATATAGTTATAACCCTAGGAATATAATTATACGTCGTAACATAGTTAAACGAAAGCGATTAATTGCTATCTTACTAGGAATATAACTATAATACGTTACTAGTTTAGTCAAATAGTTATATGACTGGATTCAGTTTAGTGAAATGTTTGTAGACAGGAGTGTGGTGGTGCGGCGGAGGTATAGTTATAACCCTAGGGATATAATTATATGCGTTAAACAAACAAACCACAGTGAAGAATTGTTAAGGGCAAGAATTTGTTAATTATTTCCAATTCAATGTGCTTATTCTCTCTAAACACACAGACGGATGGACAGAGTCGCGACATAAGTGTTCCTTTTGATTTTTATGGTACAGAACTATAAAGAACCGGGACTCCCGGTTGCAGTCCCACTTAGAGACGTATTATAATTATATCCGTAGACTAAGTTTAATCCAGTGATATAATTATATAACTAAACTAGTACCTACCGCATTATAATTATATTCCTAGTAAGATGGTTAGCTAGGGTTATAACTAAACCTCTGCCGCACCGGCGCACTCCTACCTACAATCATTTCACTAGACTGAATCCAGTCATATAACTATTTGACTAAACTAGTAACGTATTATAGTTATATTCCTAGTAAGATAGCAATTAATCGCTTTCGTTTAACTATGTTACGACGTATAATTATATTCCTAGGGTTATAACTATATAACGGTTTTATCTATCTTACTGCGACATATATATTCCTTGATCATAACATTTAAAAATTGTATTAAGCCTTTACAAGCCTAATATTTCCCATCTTATTATAGGCTACTTGCCTCCTAGTCAAATCAGCTTCTTTCAAAACGAACTGTCAAAACGAATTTTAACGACTTGTTAATATGGAATTAATATGAAATCGAATTGAGTGACATCACGGTCAACTCAGTTTATTTATTTCTACCTGACTTAATAATAAATAATTGGATTTAATAATGTCTTCTGTCCATGTTTTTCTTATATCTGATGCTTTATTTCGTGCATTGTATAAAATATTTTATTTTAACTACAGTCAAGTTCCCTATTGATATTATTTACAAAAAGATTGCGTTCATTTTTGCATCATACACATTATTTAAATGGATGAATTTTTTCTTTTGTCACTTATTTTCATGCAATGCACCAGTTAGTACCTTTTTACAAGTTTATCTAGTAGACATTATTGTCCGCTGGCTGACGGAGAAGAATAAAAGCGTTTTCACATTATCTCGTCAGGAAGGATGACAAAGATTGCGCCTTTAATATATGGGTCCTACACGTAATGCGGGTAATGAGAAAACGCAGTAACAATAAAGAGTTGATAATGTGTAGTGTGTGTGTGAGTGTGTACTGTTGTGCAGGTGGCGGAGGTGTGCGAGTTCATCCGCAGCATCCCCGGGTGCGCGGGCTACGCGGACGAGTTCCTGATGCAGGAGGTGGACGGCGAGGCTCTGCTGCTCATCCGCGCCGAGCACCTCGTCATGGCGCTCTCCATGCGGCTCGGGCCCGCGCTCAAGATCGTGGCCAGCATCGACGCGCTGCGCCCCGACTCCGACCAGCCGCACCACGACCACGACTGAGGTAGCCATAACCATCCTTCTATTATAAGTTATAACGTAACGCCCCATCTCCTATTTTTAGGACAAATGTATTTACTCCTAACCATACTTGTAACCAAGAATGATTTATATAGGATTTACTATCTTCATACTAAGAACCGTACAGTGGAGTTCATAAATATGTGTACGTTTTTTCACCTTATTGCAACGAATTAAGGTGAAGAAATGTACACATATTTATGAACTCGACTGTACCTCAATTTTTTTGCGCCGCCTATTAAATACTATACTGATGATGCATACAAAATATATATTTTTAAAAATTAATGTGTATTGTCGTGATGTCATAATCATAACATTAAAATAAAGAAGCATGTCATTTGTTCTTATAAAAAATTAAAACGCAAGAGTATTCCGGGAAAATATGATTTTGGCCACTTCCAGGCTGCAAAACAGCGCCATCTAGTTTGAAGCCTAAAAGGCCCATACATTTCAGGGGTACGCTTTTTTTGTATGAGCTTTGTCTGTCCCGGTATTATATCGTCCTTGCTCGTAATCAAAGAGAATCGAGTATATAGAAAACTAGCTTTTTCCCGCGGCTTCGCTCGCGTTAGAAAGAGACAAAAAGTAGCCTATGTCAATCTCCATCCCTTCAACTATCTCCACTTAAAAAATCGCGTCAATTCGTCGCTCCGTTTTGCCGTGAAAGACGGACAAACAGACACACACACTTTCCCATTTATAATATTAGTATGGATTACTGTCACAGTTAAATGTGTTCTCTCGACACAGCCATAAAACATTTGACACTCAGTTTTGACAATGACAAATGACAATTATGAGTTTTGAACATACATTTTTCTTGATGCTTCCGATGTACGTTTTTTTCTTAGACTTTATGTCTATACGGAATTATATGTCTTTGCTCTTGCTCATAACGATTCGGGTGAATCCACGTAAAAGTAACGTGAGTGTCAATTTTATTGCGCGTTTATTTGAACTACAGCAGCAAATTAAAGGATCTATGCATATATCTGGAAAGTAACACTTATTTAGAGATAGATTATCACTTGAACTTGTGTCGTGAATAAATGGAACATGCCATAAAATCGCGACTCGTGTTACTCTTGCCGCGGATTGACCCATTCACAAAATTCGACACGAAATTATTCAAAAATTTAGCCCTGCTTTTTTATTCTAGAGCATTGGTCCACATTTCACCTTGTCCTAAAAATATAATGTCCCCTTGTAGATTTAATCCTACTTGAGGGACATGGAATTTCAAAGTAAAATAAACCTGAGATGGAGATATGGCTTTCCATTCTTTTTAAATCGTTGTATCATTCCTCGGTACATTCAATCCTCAATTTTTGATAGAGAAAAAAAAAACATATTTTGGATCACGCTTTCAATTTCATGGCTTATGGAGATTACTGTGGGACTCCATCAAAATGTGTAATAATAATAATGCACTATAATGTTTAATAAACATTTTGATATCCAAGCATTTATTATAGATACTTGTTGATATAAGTCATTTAGCTGTTATTTTCATATGTATGTTTATCAAACTAAGTCGGTATTTTTATACACGCCATTATACTATTATTAATACTTGGCGTGGCGAATGTTGATCCCTATGGCTAATAGTCGCTTATGGGTAGACTTCTTTTAATGAGGTTCTTACCTAATTTGTCATTAAAAGAAAGGGAATAGCCGATTCTCCATACAAACGTAGTCCTCATACTCCTCATGGCCCTCTGTTGATATTGTTAAGTCGGAAAATATGTTTACACTATTCGATACCTTTTTAACCATAACTTCAAACTTAACTTAGCGGCGTAACGGTATAAAAATGTTCAATAACGTTATTCTTACACTGATTGACTGAGTTCCACAGTAAGCTCAAGAAATTTGGTGTAGCGGGTACTCAGACAACGATATACATAATATACAAATACTTATACATATACTTACACGGAAAACAGTCATGACTCAGGAACAAATATCTGTGTTCATCCCACAAATATAATGTCCATACCAGATTTGGAACCCAGAGTCATCGGCTTAGCATGCAGGCAGGGTCACTAACAACTAGGCCACCAGTAGTCAACACACTACGGCAGATAACACTAATGTGGCATTTTCTCTCTTTCAGATTTGCTTTAAGTCCATCCAGAGTGGACACCTATAGTGTTAAGTACTCCACAAGTTTAGTGATGTGTTCATAGTTAATTGTCCCAAGAAACGAATTGTGTAAAGTCATGTGTATATAGGTAGTCTAATGTACTAATTCGTCTATTATAAAACCATTGGTATCACTCATGTTAACACTAGTTCAAGTATTATATAGGGTATGTTGTAGATTTTATTATAATTTCGTATTTATGGCTATTTCAATGTTATTAAAAAATGTATTTTTAAATGAATCTTTGGACGTAATATTATTAGCATTTATTTAATTATTTATAATTATCTTAGTATACAATCAATCACTCAAGCTTTGTTTTTCAAACAGATTCTTGGTATATTACTGCGAATATTGAATTTAACAAGTAATTCGTTGTGTTTGTGAGTTAAGTATCCTTAGGTCGAAACGTGTTGCAGACTCCGCCCGGGCCACAGCGGCCGCGGCGCGAGTACTTCAGGACGAGTTGTCGAAAGTTCCGCCTATTTAGTGTTAAGCGTCGCATGCGTAATACTGCACGTTATGCAATGCACCTGAGTCACCCGGGAGCGAACCCTCGCGGTCGCGGCCGCGCGCCGCCGTCCGCTTGATGTCATCGTGGTCAATACCTCCTCGCGTGAACGCCGGTCATTGTTTCAACCTCTCGACTTCATTATTCAGCTTCACCTTTCTCATAACTATACAAGAATGATAATAACTTTATGATACAAAAGAAACAACAACCATTCATTTCGGCGAATATTTTGAATAGCGTAGCGTGAGATTTGCCATAGGTACTAATAGTTGCCAGGTATATACATATGTGCTAATATCTATACGTTCTGTAGGTTCGATTCAAACGATTGTAAAGATTTGTAACGACGGCCAGTAGGTAATTAGCTAATTAGGTATTATTTAAAGGGTAAATACCATTTCATATTTCATGTCTCCTGTCAAAAACCGCTACTATTCGCCGAAATGAAGTAATAAAACTAATAAATTTTATGTTTCAAATGTAGTAACTGTATTACGTGTCGATGGGCAAATAAATACCATTCACTCGTGTCAGTGTCAAGAATAATAAAACGTTGCTTATATCGCCGAGTCGACTGGCTAATCACATCAGCTCGCATAGGTAGCTCGGTAGCAGAGTTTAGGTGAACATTAAGGCACAGATCATAGAGTACCTACTCAATGCAGACGGTAGTGAGTGTTTGATGTACGCCAATTATGCAGGTCGTCCATCAGAGCAATTTTCATTGGTACTAGCAGACAGTAAAAACTAATCCTGGTTTCGTTATTGACAAGCTGTTGTGTGCGGTTACCTCAACTCTGGTGCTGACTACTAACACAAGTCGAACATGCTGATACGTGTGCGTTGTATTTATTTACAAGTGAATTAATTACATTAGTAAATAATAATACCTATAATTAATAGTGTAAATTTAATATTCTTATTTCTGACAAATAACTATTTTAGAATTTTATTTAATTTAGTAAGAATGTGATTCTAATTGTACCTATATTTTTGTGTCCTCTTAATAAAAAATAATATGGGTCCTACCAATGGTTTTCTGGTTGTATACTAAAACCTAATTTTAAAATATAGTTTAAAATAATTGTTATTAATTTAGTCGTCTTAAGCTTAAGTTTTATATTGCAAGTGCAATTTTGTTCATAATCATATTTGGAATAGATTCTAATTGTAAAAGATAACTCATGTCATCTTATGAATAATGCTATTAAATCGTGTAATTCACCTTCCTAAAATTCTACTTATTACCATGGTGCTATGCTGTATTACGTTGTGTGTTGAGTGACGGCTGTGTACCGCAGCCGGGAGAGTAGCGACGCTGCGGGCGCCGGGACTGCTTGAACATCACGCTAAGCCACCATTTGTAAATTATGACTTTCACGTTACAGTCGTTACGACCAATATATCAACACATAGGCTAAAAGTGGTTATTAAAATAATACCAAAACCCGATCAGATGTATATATTCAGGTGGTTTTTTGTAAGTAATTATTAAGGTCTTATCGAATGTACGATTTTATTATTGTCTGTTATTTATATTAGCATCACTTCCATGTGAAATGGTAGAGATGTAAGCCGAAAAATATAAGGCCCGCATTTGTGGAACGCAGTTTGTGTGCCTAAGTAAGCCTTAATCTAATCTGTACGACCAAGAGAGTCTACCGACACTTTCTGTGCCAAACTTTTGCATTTCCATTCTAAAAGAACTTGCGCTTCACGTTTTGGACAGCGAAAGTGTTCATTGTTGGTATCGTAATGTTGTTAAACTCAGTGTTGTATGGATCGGGGCGTCCCTGACGCGACCGCACCTGGTGCCTGTTCTGAACAGAGTCACCAACTGTGAGCTGAACTGACTGAATATTTGCGTCCTGACACGTTTATTCGGGTACCGCGTGTGGTTGCCCAGCATAGTTATTATTGTTACATTTATACATATTTGTGATATCAGTTATAAATATGTATGTGTAGTAATTAGCTAAATTAGTTTCTCTCTGTATAAACAGTTTGAGCACTGTTACAGGATCAGATAGTTTTCAAAATTGTAGCATCATGTCTAAGGAACTTGAGAAAGGGATGTTCTAAAACATACCTACATACATACATATAACTCACGAGACTGAAAGAGTCTAAACTATTCATAAGGGTTTTCAAATGTCAAAGTTGGATTTAACTGTAATAATACTCGTGTTTTAACCTAATTGATACAACACAGAGACATGATGAAACAATTTTAAAAGTATCCGCCGATATTTATAAACACGTACATACATTGTACAGTACAGCGAGACAGGCTTGCCGTGGTTTCATTCTACAGTGTCGGTCTCGCTGGCCACATTAGGCGGTCCCGTTTATGACAACTACTTTGCTCAAAATGTTACTGAAGGAGACGCTCACGACGAAATTAGAAAAGAATAAACAAATAAGACTGATAAAAATATCTTTTATTTTATCACTTGCAAATAAGTATTTGCACATCTACAAGAAATCACACAAATTCTGACACAATATTCATTCGATAGATCTAGATCTATTTATTTTATTTCTAGATTCTAGAATAAAAGTATTCTTCACTACACATGGTGCTATTTTATCGCACTTGTTACGTGCGAGAAGTGGTTAATTACGTGCCTATGTCGAAACTCGGTCGTGTTTATTTATCACCACTCCTTCCAAACTTTCTCTTTTTTGCACTTTTATCGTAATTTCAACTATTTTTATACCTTCAATGTGCGTCGGGGTTTGTGATCTTAAAAAACAGGCAGAAAGGCAGAAACACTGGAACAAATGTTTTGCTACGTTCGCTACCAGTGAAATCCGGCGTCCGCAGCAGACGCTCAGGGTTGTACCAAGTTTCATACCTATACGTGGATAAAATTAAATCTATAATGCATGCAGTGGGGTAGTAGGGAATAAATGAAATCACACAAAGCTAATTCATCAACATTTATTAATATTGCACACACGAAATAACACAGAAAAATCAGTCTTACATCGGTGCTCAAGTCAGTTGGAAAAAACCCCGGGTCGAAAACTTCAAATGGATCCTTTTGTAATAAAAGTTGCGACGTTATTTTTTGTGCACAATCGTACTAATTACCGTAACTGTTCAAAGCTACTTGTTACGTTTTGCTTCCATGCAGTTGTAGTGCAGTTATGTATAATGATTACTGATTTAATGTATTCTTCTGAGAAATGTAGCTTAGAAATTAGAATGCTGTTAGGTCGGTACTGAATACTGAATTTCTTGGTGTATTTTCCTCCAAATTTTTCACAAATCATCCTATGAGTGCTGTTGAAATAAAGTGTGCACCTGTAGTTACTAAATATTCGTAAACCTAACTTAGGTATACCTGTGTATTATACAACGTAACTGACTGATAATAATTTTTATTTCCTAATCGCATTAGGTGAAGTAAATAAAAATATAAGGCGAACTAATAAAATATAATAATCAACTGTGCGTACCTACTTTTCGACGACATACATAATAATCAGAACAGAAGTATTTACATTCAGAATAATCAGAAGTAGGTATTTTCATTTGAAACCTTTCTGTTAGTGTCAGCCCTGCCGGCGTATTAGGCTTCCAATTTTATCACTTGTGTGGATAAAGATGGGATAAAGTATCTGTCACGCTTTTGCAACTATGTCAGTGTGAGAGTGACAGATGTCTCATCGTGGATAAGTGATAAAATTGGAAGCAAAATAGCAACCGGCTGAGGTGAGGATGCAATGTATGTCCGCCAGGCGGGCTCTATGTCTTGGCGTGTAGGTTTAGGCTAGAAACAGTGCTTGCCGTAGTTATATTCTATCAATGAAAAATTGAAAATGTATGAAGAATTACAGTACAGCGCTGATTTACTGTTACGCGCGTACGGTGACCATCGGTAGAGCTCGTCGGTTGACTGACGTGCGTCGAAGTTGTACCTTACGTGCGTTCAATGCGACGCTGATCTAAGCGACGGATAACGTACAATTTAACTAGCGTACGCATCGTACCGTCCGCGTCGGCCGTCGGTCGCATCTAAACGCTTGATCACGACTGATCACCAGCGCGTGCGATCGGCGCGTATGATACGCATAGACCACCGGTCGAGCACTGTTTCCAGCCTAGGAGAAGCGGCCGTCTAAAAGTATAGATGAGTGTTTTAGTGAGAGGCCGGGGTGGACCTGGGCGCTACGTGTAGCCGGTGTAAAAGTTGTCGCCGCCGGTGGGCTGGCCGAGGCGGTAGTCGGGGCGGCGCGCCTTGCTCTTCACGGCTTTGCCGTGCAAGGGCTTCACGTGACCCTGCACGTCGCTGCGCATCTCCGTCATATGCTGTAAAATAATCATTCATTTTCATCAAGCGCCACGAGGCAATGGCCCAAAACCAAACACACATACTACTCGTAAACGCGCCTCGAAACAGGCTGCCTGCCTCGGCTCGAACAATGGATTTCTATTTAAATATCGCAGCTCTCGTCATAGTAGAGTCCTTATGCCTCGAAATCAATAACAATAACGTTTTCATTAGACATACCATCAAAAAGTCGTCCTAATTGTGCACATCATTTTGGATGGAAAGACTTTGTTAGGTACCGTTTTGTAATAGACTAATAGCTCCTGTAGGTAGTCAATTTCCTTTGAAAACAAAGATAATTATGATTTCCCCGATAATAGAATAAATAAGAATTGTACCTCGATTTTTTAGCGCCACCTATTAAATACTATACTAATGATGCCTACAAATTTATTTTTTTCAATATGTGTATTGACGTGATAATAAAGAAGCATGTCATTTGTTCTTATAAAAAATAAAAACACGCAAAAATATTTGGGGAAAATATTATTTTGGCCACTTCTAGGCTGCGAAACATCACCATCTAGTTTTAAGCCTAAAAGGCCCATACATTTCGGGGGTACGGTTTTTTGTATGGGCTTTGTCTGTCCCGGTATTATATGGTCCTTGCTACTAAGTTAACAAGTGAGATGAGATTAATGTACCCGCATTTGATCGGGGTAGTCGACGGGGCGGCGCGCGGGCAGCGGGCGGATCATCATCTTGGTGCGCGTGATCGGCAGGCTGGGGCCCTTGAACGAGATCCAGTAGATGGTGTGCGCGCGCCGCTCGTCCGAGTTCACGTATAATCCGTTTAGGTTACTGGAAGCACGCAATACTTATAAATGAAGCGACAATGATTAGTCAGCTGTAGTACGTAAATCAAATCAGCAAACTAATCTGTTAGGCCTAAATTTTCAATACCACAGAAACCGTGCACTATAATTATAATAATTGAGTGGAGGTCATTAACGCCGACTTTTATTAAGTATAGTTCATTAAACTTTATTGATCAGTAATAATTTTTAAGAAAAAAAAACCGCCTTCCTTTGGGGTTCTGGTTAGGGTGTGCAAACCGGTTAACCGAAAAACCGGTTAACCGAGACTTTTTGGCCTCTGTTAAAAACCGGTTTTTATAGTCTCTAACCGGTTAATAACCGAAACTGTATTTATTTCTCAAAATTTGGAAAATTCGGCATTAAAAGGTTCAAAAATACGTAATTATTTAATGTTTTGTAATAATAAAGATTTATTCATTACTTTTCATTGACAACATTATTATCTGTAATGATTTTATTTTAAAAAAACCGGCCAAGAGCGTGTCGGGCTACGCTCAGTGTAGGGTTCCGTAGTTTTCCGTATTTTTCTCAAAAACTACTGAACCTATCAAGTTCAAAACAATTTTCCTAAAAAGTCTTTATAAAGTTGTACTTTTGTGATTTTTTTCACATTTTTTAAACATATGGTTCAAAAGTTAGAGGGGGGGGGGACACACTTTTTTTTCCTACCATACCTATCCAACAATATATCACACGTTGGGGTTGCAATGAAAAAAAAATCAGTCCCCACTTTACATGTAGGGGGGTACCCTAACAAAGCATTTTTTTCCACTTTTTATTTTACCACTTTATCGGCGTGATTGATATACATATTGGTACCAAATTTCAGCTTTCTAGTCACTGAGATTATCCGCGGACGGACGGACGGACGGACAGACAGACATGGCGAAACTATAAGGGTTCCTAGTTGACTACGGAATCCTAATGAGTCCCGACTGTCCCGAGTCTACTCAATTACACATTTTATACAATACAGTACAGTGCAGTTAGTATATTTCGACTCCGCATAGACCTAACGTCCAGCCTCTTACAACGACATAAGCACAGGTATTTATTTGGTTTTCGTATGTGATAGTATGAAAGTACATCCGTTTATTACGACTCCGATTTGAACGACCAGCCGCTTTTTACGACACATTTTACACAGAATCCGTCCGTCAAGTCCGGTTGCAACGACGAGCGACAACGTTTTTAGTTTTACTAGTAAATTGAGGAAACAAGGCTACTTCCACCCGAGCACGGCCCCCAGTCTTGCCTACAACAAGTAGCAAGATTACATTGTGGCCAAGTAACTTTTTGGAGTATTGCAGTTAAAATTTTAACAATTTGTTCGCCTCGGGTCTAATATTATAAGCTAAATAGAACCCAATTTGTATTTTTCGATTGCGTATAAACTAGCTTTACTTACAAATGATGAGCAAGCACGCATACTAAGAAGGACTTTTCTAACTAAACAAGTCACAATAAAATAAGGTATTAATACTATGATGATAATAATACCCTGTAAATAAACCTATTGATTGAAATGTTTTAGTAATAGAGATGTAGATATTACTTTTAATTAAAAGAAATGAAATTTGTTTTGTACGACATCTGGTTAGTACGACGTAATATCAGCGGTCCTTTGAGCGTCGTTGTAACCGGAGTCTACCGTATATTTCAAACTATATTTTTTAAAAGAAAGGTAAAATGGAGATCTTGGTTTTCTTACATCAATTGCTTGTATTACTTTGGGCTCTGGGAGCTGTAGTCCTTCGCGACATGCCTAGAAAACGCAACTGTCGAATCACATTCAAACCACACAAGCCTTTTTTTAGCAATTTCCGCATTTACCAAAGAGCGTAGCCGTGTTTGCATAGAAAATCGGCCCTTTCGCCAAATGTTCACTGTAATTTTTTTTTAAAGAGCTCTCGTGACAAATATTATTTACTGTAAGTTTGAGGTTTCTATCTTTTTTATTTTCTGAGATATGATTTTTTTATTAATTTACATAATATCCATTTTTTTCAACATTGGCTAATGCGATTCACTTGAACTTTTGGGACAATAATATACATGTAATGACTCACATGTTCTAGCAATAATATTTAATAGTGCCGAAAAAAATCTTGGCTTAAAGTAAGAAACAAATCTTCAGTATTTTTTTCTCGCTTTTTAGAAAAGCGACACCTATAGTTCTTTGTCAAGTAATTGCTTATATAAAGGCCCGCAATATATATTTTTTTCAAAATAATCCAGGAGGTACTTCATACTAGAAAATGGAATAATAAAGGATACTACCCATACCGCAAACGAGCTACACAGTAAATAGGTGAATTTTAGTCGCAAACCTCTTTATTATTAACAATATTGGTACTGGAAGATTGCATTCATAAAGGTATTACGACTAAAATTCACCTATTTACTGTGTAGCTCGTTTGCGGTATGGGTAGTATCCTTTATTATTCCATTTTCTAGTATGAAGTACCTACTGGATTATTTTGAAAAAAAAATATATGTTGCAGGCCTTTATATAAGCAATTACTTGACAAAGAACTGTAGGTGTCGCTTTTCTAAAAAGCGAGAAAAAAATACTGAAATTTTGTTTCCTACTTTAAGCCAAGATTTTTTTCGGCACTATTAAATATTATTGCTAGAACATGTGAGTCATTACATGTATATTATTGTCCCAAAAGTTCAAGTGAATCGCATTACCCAATGTTGAAAAAAATGGATATTATGTAAATTAATAAAAAAATCATATCTCAGAAAATAAAAAAGATAGAAACCTCAAACTTACAGTAAATAATATTTGTCATGAGAGCTCTTTAAAAAAAATTTACAGTGAACATTTGGCGAAAGGGCCGATTTTCTATGCAAACACGGCTACGCTCTTTCCAAAAACTGGATAAAAATGATCTTCATCGTGCAAGTAATACCTGCTACGATATCATCATCAGAATTCTTAAAGGTAATGGTAATTATAGCGTAGTACGGCCATTTACCAAAAATCCTCAAAACCGGTTAATAACCGGTTAACCGGTTTTGAAGGAAAAGTCTCGGTTATTAACCGGTTTTTTAAGTTAACCGGTTTTTGCATACCCTAGTTCTGGTGATAAATACTTTCAAATGTTGGATTATGTTATCAATTCGTCTGTATATTTTTTAATGTTTGTTATTCGATATCTCCGTCATTTCTGAACCAATTTTGGAATTTGGATGATTCTGAAGTACTTACAGATGAGAATGATTATCAGAACGGAACTCTAACCAGGGGCGGCTCACTCTTCATAAGCAGTTCCACTGCACCAAATGTCACTGTTCTGGACGTAAGTGCATGCTGTTCTTATAAAAATACCAAAGTCACTATAAGTGTGCCGTTCAGATTTGAGGAGTTCCATTCTGACCATCATCAGGAGTTTCACTGCACCAAATGTCACTGTTCCGTACGTAAATGCATGCTGTTCCTTTAAAAACACAAAAATCACCATATGTATGCCTTTCAGATTTGAGGAGTTCCCTCTATTTCTCCAGGATCCCATCATCAGAACTGGGTTCTGAGAAAAATGGGACCAATCTGTATGCATATACATTCAATCAAAAAAAAAATTTTCAAAATCGGTCCAGTAACGACGGAGATATCGAGGAACAAACATTAAAAAAAAATACAGACGAATTGAGAACCCCTTCCCTTGAGATTTGGAAGGCGGTTAAAAATTGTTCAAAAGGCGAACGTAATGCCAGACATTTTTTAATCTTTACCACTTAATATTTGGGCCAAACAGAGATCAATAAACTTAATACGTGCTACAAATATAGCAAGTACACATCATCCTTCTTGCGTTATCCCGGCATTTGCCACGGCTCATGAGAGCCTGGGGTCCGCTTTGACTGTTTTTGACTTGTTTTTATGAGTGTTAAATATGAAGTTGTAAGTCGTTGGAAGGTAGCTGGTAGCGTACCTCTTGTCGCATTCCTTGTACCACCAGGCTCCGCCGTGCTCGACCGCGCACGAGCCGTCCTTCCACTCGTCGTGGTCCATATCCATAGCCGAGAACTTCTGCCCGGCGTGGTATGATAGAGAATCGCCTGTTTTCATAAACTTCCATTACTGTCTGTTGTGATTATCTATGTCATTTAGGGCCACTTGCACCAACGAAAAAGGAGAGTTAACCCGAGGGTTAACCCACCTTTTTATGAGGAATTTGACAGGATGACAGCCCACTAATAACCCTGAGGTAAGTGGTTGGTTCAAGTGGGCCTTATAATATAAAATATGTACGTGGACAAAGGACATACACTGGGTATATGTAATGTATATTATTATTAAAGCTGTTTCCCACGACTTAGTTCGAGTGGACTTACCTATTTCCCATGATCTTTTTTCCGACATTAATTTTCGATAGAACATTTGGTCCCCATTTTAAGCCCATGTAATTTTAGCATGCTATCAAGATTAACCTTTTACATTAGACACTCATAAGAAGTGATGTGTTTTCCGTTGAGTTACGTACCAGCCGTCCCATAATACGTGCCCAGAGTGCTCATCCGGTAGCCCTCGTACTCGGGGCCGATGGTGAGCACGGAGTAGGCGGCGTAGGCCTCGTGCCCGTTCTGCGTCTCCAGCTCGACGCGCAGCTCGTACAGCTTCTGGTTGGTGAGGTAGTGCAGCTTGTCCAGCCCCAACCAGAACTCGCCCGCCAGGTTTCCGAACCCGTACTTGTAGTCGGTCCAGCTTTTGTAGAAATCTTGAGACCCGTCGAAACGGTTTTGGAACACCTGCGGTTTTATCAAATGTGATCAATTGTTCCATAGTAAGTAAGTTGTATTGGGTATTTTCCGCAAGTCGACAACCATCTTTTTTTGAGTATTTTTGATTGTTTTCTGTACTTGGACGAACATTGGTAGGAGGTACACTTATCTCGGTAATAATTAGTTTACTCTTAATAATTTAATCGTAATGCATTTAACAAAACCACAGCAACCATGTTAGAGCAGCAAGCCGTAAGTTGTTGATTTTCGGCTGGGGAGCAGATATACCATTGTAAGTAAACGACCTCGGTCGTTAGCTCGTTGTTACTGTGCACATGTAAATAATAGTAGGGTGTCTTGGCGTGTTACCGTCCAGCCGCCGCCCGCGGTGGAGAGGTCGCACAGCACGTAGAAGGGGTCCGTGCCGTCGGGGTGGATCTTAAAGATGCCGGACACGTTGAAGCCCTGCATCTGGATCTCGTAGCAGTCCAGTGGGTAACGCTCCGACCTGTCAATGCGGCTTGACGTCCTGCGCGCAAAGCTCAAATACCTATTACTTAAATCCCTATTGTAGTGTAGGTAATGGGGAGATTAAGTAAAAATAAGCAAACGGCATCTATAAATTATAACTTAGCGGGGATAAATTGTTTCATACTACCAAAGCCGCATGTTGCTAATAAACAAGAATATTCTACGTTTCGTTTATGTTAAGTACATAAACTTTAATAAAATTGTGTAGGTATATTCACTCAGTGGCGGAATTTCTTTAACCGGTGACTTTAAACCCTCGCCACGCTCTTTGCGAACCAGATTCGTGGTTCAATATTTCACTTCCTACTTACCAACGGGCAATTAAATAGGAAACGGGCAATTAAAGGTCAAGCAAGCATTATTAGGGCACTGTATTATCTACGCGTATAGTATAAAAACATGTTCCGCGTATTGAATGAAGAAGCCATTGTTTACTATCCTGCGTAGTATATTTACCAATGATCATGTTTAAAAACAGTACCAACACAATAGTAGGTTAAGTTCAACCATTCGATAAATATTATTGTCATGTCAAAGGTTTAACGAAAACTGTTCGATATGAAATATAAGACTCCAAGGTTTATCTTTCTGATGCTATAAAATAAGCAAATACGTAGTGAATCATCAAAAATAGGCAACAGGCGGAAGCAGCCATAATAATTATAATATACTTACTTGCAATCACATTTTTTAGCTGATTTATGCTCCAGCAAAGTCCTTCGGAATTCGGAGATGAGGCTTGAAGTGTCGACCGCCATCGGCTCAGATCTGAAACCAAGCTGACTGTTACTATCTACCTAATAACGTTCGTGTTATCTGTGGCGATGACGTGAAGCTGTAAGGGCGCAAGCGGGGAGCATTGTGCCATTTAAATCATAATTAGTGTAGTACCTTCATAATTTCCCTCCTCCATAACTTCGTTGGCAAGTATCGGTATTTTACGGAAGTATCAGTTGGGATTTTTTTTTTCAATAGTATCTAGTAGATAATATATAAATAAAAACCGAAATAAATTACACATATGAAAGAAAAAGTGACCAAGTCCTCTGGAGCCTCAGGCACCAGAGGACTTGGTCACTTTTTCTTTCATATGTGTAATTTATTTCGGTTTTAATTTATATACATAGTAGTGTGACTACTTTAAGACAGCACAAGTTGAAATATTTTCAATAGATTATAATTTAACTTGTGTTCATTAGAATATATAAATAATCATTAAAATCGCAAACACTGGTACAAAACAGTTGCCATCAGCTTTCTGCATCCTAAATGAGATCTTGATCGACTTCTGAAGAAAAGGCAGCCTAGGTCTTGTAAAATAATCTAGGCAAAAGAACGCTGTCAATAGTATAAATATTTACATTGTTCGACTACGTACCTAAATAAACATTTTGCTCATGGGCGACTCAGCTTGTTTTGAATTATTCCGCATTGTTGTCTAATATCATAACAAAATACAACAGTAAAGAATTTTTATTAACAAAATAGTAGACATACTGTATAGTAGTTAAGTAGGCACCTAATAGTTATACAGGTTGATTCATTCACATCTCCTGAATCACTCTCGGGGAACCACATGTAGGTCTCAATGAAATAGTTACAGCGTTTTGAAGTCTATTTTTATTCATTCCGCGGGTTGCATAGTTAAATTCTAGATCCCAACTTGCCCGCCTATTATTACAGCTACGTATTAGTGCGTTTTCACATTATCCGATCCGATATCGGATGTCGGACCGATATTCCATATATTTACGCCGCCATCTTTGTTTTTTCCTTTGAAATCCTTCCTACATCCGATATCCATCGTAGGCCACGTCTTTGCCTTTGGCTAGTCTGTGGCCAAGAGTAAGCCCGTTTATTATTTAAAAAAAAATATATATATATATATATATATATATATATATATCGGATCGGATAATGTGAAAACTCACTTAAGTCAACATTTGCCAAATAAAATACCTACTTCTATTAAATAATGTCTGGAAGACAAACACCTTCGCTCGAAAAACATGAAAATTGAAATTTCATGAAAATCGTTAGAGCCGTTTCTGAGATCCTCAAAACATATATAAAATAGTGTTACATAAGAGGCCGGAAAAATGAGGATTTCCAGCCAAGTGGGATCCGGATCCGGATAGGGATACGAGGTCGGGAATCCGGTTTCACGCCGAGGCATATATAGTGCTTTTTCACAAACACGTAATGACATAAAAAAGCTGTGATAACAGCCTTTGCTCCCGACATTTTACTCTAACAACGTGACAACCGACCTCTAAAAGCAATCCTGCTTTTGGTTAAACCAGACAGCCGTAGGAATGACAATGTTAAAAATAAAATAAAATAAAATATGTTACTTTGCAAGGCCTCTCGAGTTTTTGCGCCCAAAAGCGATACTTCGTGGCTACTTCCGAGGTTCCGAGTCCTTTATAAGTAACGTAAAGACAATATTTCATTGCATGTTTAAGAATAGTACATTATATGTCAGGTCGAAACTTCGGATGGCCATCTGTACTGAAAAACGTCGTACAATACTCGTGCGAAAAGGAAATTCGAAACTCGTGTCGATTTAAGTTTTTCAGTACAAATGGCCATCCGAAGTTTCGACCTGACATATAACCACTTCTCGCACAAGTGCGTAAAAGAACTCCATCTGTACTGAAAAAAAGCTTTTCATACACCTATTTGTAGGTAACTGAAAATGTTGTTTATCCGTTGCGTGGAGGCCTAGTATTAGTATTAATAATCTGTGGTGGAGGTTCATCACTCCCTACCCTTGTAATGTTTTTATCACTCTCAGTAGTCATATTTGTTTACATTACTTCTCTATTGGCGTGGGATACATGTGCAAGAATCCAATAATACCATATACTTACTATGTATATTCGGTATGATTCGAATTTGTCGAATCTAACTTTTGTTAAACATGATGCCATTACGAATCAACAGACTGTAAGTGCGTTTTCACTTTATCCGATCCGATATCGGATGTAGGACCGATATATCATACATTACAGGCTCCATCTTGGATTTTTAGGGTTCCGTACCAAAAAGGTACAAAAGGAACCCTTATGGCGCCGCTCTGTCCGTCTGTCCCTCTATCACATTTCAAACTGTAAATGTCAAGTTACAAGTGGGGTATCTTTAGAAAGAGCTCAAATTTTTGTTGTGGAAAAAAAAAAGAATTATGAAGGGAAATGTGAAAAAAAAATACGCCCCCCCCCCCCCCCCCCCCCCCCCGCTTATCTCGGAAGTTTACCAACGATAAATTATGAAATTTTTACGAAATATTGCTTTTATGCTAAATTTTACAGGAAAAATAAAATCGTGTATTTACCTTGGAAACTTTTTTTAATTCACAAAAAACTTTTCAGATTTTAATTTTCAATTTAACCACCTTTGCAGATTATATCGAACTTCAAATAATACGAGATTATACGTAAAAAAATCTCTTTTAAATAAAGAAAAAACTGTCTAAATCGGTTGACATCATAAATGAAAAACTAACATACTAAACAGGCCGCGCAAATGAGTTAGCGAAATCACCGAGAGATGGCGCTGTACCTATAGGTAATTATAGTCAAATCTTTAAAGTTATATGAGATGTTAGTTGTATGAGATACATGAGATTATTTTAACTTTTGTAAGTTTGTACGGATACGGAACCCTCGGTGGGCGAGTCTGACTCGCACTTGGCCGGGTTTTTTTCCATTGAAATCCCTCCGACATCCGATATTGGATCGGATAATGTGAAAACGGACTAAGTTTGGGCATTTCTCCAAGCGTTTCAACCGGTGGCCACGTAAATCCCGTAAGAGCCGTTTCGCACTACGTTCGATCCGAATCCGTAAAATAAGATCTGTCATAGGCGTAGAACTATTTGTACGCTACTTTACTCACTACATCCGATCTCCGTCATCCGAATTCTTTCTGTCATTTTTCGGATATCTAGTGCGTACACCACGATTTTGTAACCAGGCGGGAAATCATGATCGCGTGATATGGCCATCGAGTCGGTCCGTCCTTTTCGCTCCTTCTGTAATTGCGAAAAGGACGCACCAACGCGATAGGCTATGTCCAAGCTATACAGGGGGTCCCAAGACCATGGGACATGAAGGGAAAGTACGTAAAATATCACAGATAGGATATATTGCTGAAAGAAGACTTTATTTTATTTTTAAAACTTGGTAAACTGCATTCAAACATTTTTTTTTTTTGAAAAATGTATGGACAAAATTTAAGGCTAAGGACTATGCCATGTAAAATGTTAAAATTCATGGTCTTCCTTTTATGTCCGACACTATGTTATTTAGAGAAAAATAATCCTTATGATGAAGCCGATTCGATCGGTATGACAAAATCACAGGATGTCTTTTTTCTCGTGTAGCGGGTTTGATTCCCGGTTTAACCATGTAATTATTTAAAAATCAATGAATGTAGTTTTACTTAGTCTTAAAAATAAAATAAAGTCTTCTTTTAGCAAAATACCCTATCTACGATATTTAAGGTACTTTCCGCTCATGTCCCATAGTCTTGGGAGGGTGTATTAGACTAGCGTGCTAGACCCGCATTTAGTGTTATATAAAAATAATGAATACAAACTTATGATCCTTGGAGGAGTAGGGGCGGTTCTTGACCTCGGCGATGGTGGCCATGATGGTGTCGATGCCGGCCGCGGCGGTGCGCACCGAGCCCTCCAGCTGCGACAGCCGCTCCTCCAGCCCCGAGTCCACCGTGCGCCCCACTGCCACCAACAATTACACTTCATATATTTACGGAAAACTCAACTCAACTCAAACATCTACATTTAAAGATATTATTCAACTAGCTTTTCCCGCGGCTTCGCCCGCGTACTAACCTAAATCTTGTTTTCCCGTACAAACTTTAGACACCCCCCCCCATTTCACCCCCTTAGGAGGTGAATTTTGAAAAAAAAAAATCTTAGTGCTCCACTACACCTTATAAGGAACTTACGTGCCAAATTTGGAATATCTATGAAGGTTTCGGCCGTGCGTTGATATATGCAATACGCTCAAATAGTTATTTTCCCCTTACTAGCTCGGAAACACGTGTTTTGTCCTTTAATACCAGCGGGTAAAAACGCATTTTATCCACTAGTGGGTAAAGTAATTTGACCTTAAATAAAGTCAAATTAACTGCTTTAAAATTAATAAAAGTAAGTGAATCTAGTAATAAAGATGATTTACCACCTGTGGAACTACTGGAAGCAGCGATAAATGCATTTTTTGCGTTGTAGTTTCCTCGCTATAGTGAGGGGAAAAGTTTTGTGTTACACTCGGGTGCAAATGTATTTTACTTCTCGTGTGTTAAAAAACTCGCAAGTTCAGGATTCTATTCTCGAACCACTCGCTTCGCTCGTGGTTCAACTATGGAATCCTTTCACTTGCTCGTTCTTCAATTCCACACTCGGCGTTAAAATACAACTTTGCCCCCTTGTATAACAATAGTTATTTGTTATACAAGAGTGCAAAGTTGTATTTTAACGCCGAGTGTGGAATTGAGAAACGAGCAAGTGAAAGGATTCTATAGTTGAACCACGAGCGAAGCGAGTGGTTCGAGAATAGGATCCTGAACTTGCGAGTTTTTTTAACACACGAGAAGTAAAATACATTTGCACCCGAGTGTAACACAAAACTTTTCCCCTCACTATAGCGAGGAAACTACAACGCAAAAAATGCGTTTATCACTGCTTCCAGTAGTTCCACAGGTGGTAAATCATCTTTATTACTAGATTCACCTACTTTTTATCAATTTTAAAGCAGTTAATTTGACTTTATTCAAGGTCAAATTACTTTACCCACTAGTGGATAAAATGCGTTTTTACCCGCTGGTATTAAAGGACAAAACACGTGTTTCCGAGCTAGTGAGGGGAAAATAACTATTGTTTTACAAGGGGGCAAACTTGTTGTTTAACCGCACGACACGTGCCAATATTGATACCGGAGTAAGCGAAAGATTCCGATCTTGAAGCGCGAGCGTACCGAGTGTAACACAAAATTTTTCACCACACCAACATGAACAAAGTACTGACTAAGTATAAAACATTAACATTAAACTAAATCAAATCCATCAATTTAAAAAATCATTATTTTTTAACCAAAATCATCATTTATAAGTAAAATCTACCTACCAGTTAGCTTAGACATCAAGTTAAAATTTGTATGAAATTACTTTGCACTCTTGTGGATAAAATACAATTTTGCTATCTGTTTTCTAATAGCAAAGAGAGCCTTTACCAGTTGGTGTTGTGAAAAACTAATTAAGTGCCGTATTTTTAAGCGGTTTTTACGATATGTATGCGAAGTCGGGCCATACAAACCGACTTAATTAGTCACCGATTGATGAACTAACTAAGCGGGATTGTACACACAGGGATTGTAAATACAGACAATCGATAATATGTATGTAGCAAGGATTAAAGTATGCATAAAAGAAAACTCCGAGGAGGAATTTAATTGGTATGCATCAATTGCATGTATCTGGTAGGTAATCTCCGTGAAGTCCGTGTAGAATAAATTGCATGAGTGCACAGGAATAATTTGGGCGGTTCGGCGCGCCGACACTGACCAGAGGGGCCGGGGGCGGCGGCGCGCGGCGTGCCCTGCAGCATCAGCATCTTCTTCACGGCGCCCACCTCCGTTATCAGGTGATCCATCATCGACCCCGCCTTGAACACCGTTCCTTGTCCTCGAATCGATTTCATTATTTCACCCAGATATTTTAAAATATCATTTGTTTTGTCGTGAACTTCGATGTCCAACCGATTAAGCTTGTAATCGATACTGTCAACTTTTTTCAAATACTTCTCGCTAGATGCAATAGTTTCCATAATTTTTTCTATAACGGCGTCAGTCTCCGCTTGCCTGGTGATATTTTCACGCCTTTTGGAGTACATCATGGCGTCGTTTAATTCATGTTCATATTCCTTCCACAGGGCGTCGTTTGACGTATCTACCAATGGTTTAACTTTGTTTTCTTTACTTGAGCTATCGACTAATGTTATAAATAAGCAAGAAAAATGGAGAACCGCACTAAACATGATGATTTGATAAGATGTCATCTGTTCGCGCGAATCGAAGCGACTGACATCTATATCCAATAACGAATAAAGCGCGTTGTTTACTAATTCGAAACAAACAATAAAAACAACACAAACACAATAGGAATTACCTATGCTACATACTATAGTGACCCGGACTACACACACCACCGTATGTCAGGGTTATTGGTTAAGGGGCATGCCTGAGACTTGATTCCATTGATATTATAATATAAATAGTAGTTTCTAAAGCCTATCAGATTAACAGCATCGTCTTTAAGCAAAATAGTAACTCATAATTACTTACAGCTCATTGTTTCTGTGACATTTGGCATCAAAGTTGACCAATTTTAGGCCTAACAACGGGTTTTTTTGTCATTACTTTAGTTTTAATTAGTTTAAAATTAAAATCTCTCTTGAAGATTTAGGAAAGTCAAAGGTAGGTAAATCCAAACATGTCAATTTCATGTACATACTTATGCAAAATCCTTCACTAAAATCAAATTTAGGATATTTTTTACACCATGTTTCAAAAAATCATTTAAAAAATAAGTACTTATTTTATTAATAAGTACAATTTTTTTTTCAAAATATGGCTCTTACGAATAGAGATAAAAGATTAAAGAACCTAATGGTTTGCCTTATAATACTATCTGTAGTAAGTAGGTACAGGAGTTTCAACTCAAAACTTGTCAAAACTCGATGAAAACCGTGTGGAGCCCCAGGTAAATTAGAGTTAGGTATTTCGATAGACTGTTTGGAGTAGGTATTTACCAAACGCTGGGTTGTTCATAATTTAGAGATGAGCCCAAGCCGAATACAGACTTTGCCGATTACGAATATACGGTTTCGCCATATCGTGTAATAGGCTGATATCAAGAATAAAGTTTTACTGTTAATTAATGGTTTTCCACATAGGAATACATTTTCTTTTATAAAATATTTAATTTTATTTCTATTTGAGCGCATAGGTAGGTATTTATCTCTTTATGGTAGTTATGGCTTAGAATGTTAAAAATGTTAAAATCAGGTGTGTGTGTGGATTGAGTGAGCACCTTCCGAAAATAAAAAAAAATATGCTGATCATTTAGTAAAAGTTCTAAAACAATTGTAAAACGAATCTCTGAATTTGTAAAAAGATAAATCAAAAGATACAGCCATTAACATGTGCTCACTCAGTTCTCACAAACTACCAACGAAAACAGTGAATATATTCATTTAACATATAATATTTATATACTAACATTTAGTAAAAAATAGGCCAACCTACCTCTATAAATATTAGATCACCTAGTGACGTATTAAATTTTTTACAAATAGTTTCTTATGCTCACTCAATCCACACACTTTTGAAAAGCCGAATTTTGATAAAAAACATAAGATTTAGACCGCTATTATATGTGTATAGTTTAGTAAAAGTGAAATGGGAATTTGTAAAATACAAAACGAACCACTAACGTGTCAGGTTTTTTTATAATAAATTTTTGTAAGTGCTCACTCAGTCCACACGTTTTGAGAAAGTTAAAAATGTAAATATCTTACGATTTGTAGCACCTAAGACACTCGAAAGTACTTCAACATTTAGTAAAAATTTTTACTAAATATCCACCATCTAATATTTTATATTCGTTGTCTGGTTTTAAAGATATTCAGACATAACTTTTCTCATACAAATGTATCAAGCAGGGTGACCACACTATGTCGGCTCCTGATTTTCCCCACCTTCCCATTGTCATATTGAGATTGGGGAGTTTCGTTCAATTTTGATAATAGTTTACCGGATTTGTAAGTGGGAGCGAGAAAAGAATAACTATTTCTCGCTCCCACTTACAAATCCGGTACGCTCATCTGTTAGCGCGATTAGATTACCAGGTTCTGGTTTTTTACTAGTGAAGTATTATATTCTTTGTTTCTTACCAATTATCATTCATGTCCTTTTTAATGCATGCATGTCGATATGGTTATTATCCTGACGTCGATAAAAATTACACAATACACATCATCACTAGGCCAAGAACATAACCTAAAAACAGTTTGCAGATGGATAATTAATATGGTATTAGTTTAATATTATCAAAATTAAACGAACGAAACTCCCCAATCTCAATATGACAATGGGAAGGTGGGGAAAATCAGGAGCCGACATAGTGTGGTCACCCTACTTGATACATTTGTATGAGAAAAGTTATGTCTGAATATCTTTAAAACCAGACAACGAATATAAAATATTAGATGGTGGATATTTAGTAAAAATTTTTACTAAATGTTGAAGTACTTTCGAGTGTCTTAGGTGCTACAAATCGTAAGATATTTACATTTTTAACTTTCTCAAAACGTGTGGACTGAGTGAGCACTTACAAAAATTTATTATAAAAAAACCTGACACGTTAGTGGTTCGTTTTGTATTTTACAAATTCCCATTTCACTTTTACTAAACTATACACACATAATAGCGGTCTAAATCTTATGTTTTTTATCAAAATTCGGCTTTTCAAAAGTGTGTGGATTGAGTGAGCATAAGAAACTATTTGTAAAAAATTTAATACGTCACTAGGTGATCTAATATTTATAGAGGTAGGTTGGCCTATTTTTTACTAAATGTTAGTATATAAATATTATATGTTAAATGAATATATTCACTGTTTTCGTTGGTAGTTTGTGAGAACTGAGTGAGCACATGTTAATGGCTGTATCTTTTGATTTATCTTTTTACAAATTCAGAGATTCGTTTTACAATTGTTTTAGAACTTTTACTAAATGATCAGCATATTTTTTTTTATTTTCGGAAGGTGCTCACTCAATCCACACACACACTAAAATCAGATGTCATTATCTGTTGAGTTACGAAACAAATTATACGCCAGTTATTTACTTTGTTTATTCAGTCCGAATAAGGATAATGTACATAATTATGCCGAATATGCCGAATACCGAATATTCCCAATATGACGATCTCTAGTTTATATCATACTTGGTTAACAAAGGAGAGCCCGCTAACGAAATGTCACACTTCATTCATCTTAATTTCATGACATTAATTAATCAAACATTACAATACTTCGCTATGTGCAATATGAATACATTTTTCCCCTCACTAGCTCGGAAACACGTGTTTTGTCCTTTAATACCAGCGGGTAAAAACGCATTTTATCCACTAGTGGGTAAAGTAATTTGACCTTGAATAAAATCAAATTAACTGCTTTAAAATTTATAAAAGTAGGTGAATCTAGTAATAAAGATGATTTACCTCCTGTGGAACTACTGGAAGCAGTGATAAACGCATTTTTTGCGTTGTAGTTTCCTCGCTATAGTGAGGGGAAAAGTTGTATGTTACACTCGGGTGCAAATGTATTTTACTTCTCGTGTGTTAAAAAACTCGCAAGTTCAGGATTCTATTCTCGAACCACTCGCTTCGCTCGTGGTTCAACTATAGAATCCTTTCACTTGCTCGTTTTTCAATTCCACACTCGTCGTTAAAATACAACTTTGCCCCCTTGTATAACAAATAACTATTTTCACCTTGTTGCAACAAGTTAAGGTGAATAAATGAACACATATTTATGAACTCGACTGTACATAGCCCAGCTACTGCAAGGTCTGCAAGCAACCTAGAGGTGCGCAAGCTCGTAGCTCTGTAATAAATAATATAGCTAGAGAGCTACTAGTTTCTTGATTGTATGTCATGATGAAAACCGGCCAAAAGCGTGTAGGGTTCCGTAGTTTCCGGTATTTTTTTCAAAGACTGTTCAACCTTTCAAGTTCAAAATAATTTTCCCATACCTCGTTTTTTTAGCATTAGAGAGTTTCTTGCTTGCAATAATTCGCAATTGCTCTACAAGTACATATTATACATGTATACAAGTTACATAAATTATGTAAGTAGGTAGTAAGTAAGTAAGTAAGTAAATATTCTTTATTGCACCACTTTACATGTTATATGTATACAGAATGTTTAGTGAGAGTATAACTAGGTAACAACAGGCGGTCTTATCGCTAAAAAGCGATCTCTTCCAGACAACCTTAGGGTAGCTGGAAAAACGGAACAGAAACAAAAGTTAACAGGCAGTGCAAGAACAAAAAATATAGAGAAAACCAACACAAACACACATACATATATACCGAATACATAAATAAATATACCTTACATACATACATACATACATAAATACAATAAATAAAAATGGCAACTTAAGATAGAGATAGATAGTATAATTTAAGCTGATTTTTGAAAATTGGAAGAGATTTTGCAAGTCTTAATTCTACTGGTAAGGAATTCCACAACCGTACAGCCCGGAAGGTAAAAGAGTTGCTATAGAATTTAGAAGTAGATGGTGGGGGAGCAAGAATATGAGTTTGAGAACATCTGATAGAAGAGAGAAACTTGAAACGCTCTTTGAGATAAGGCAGTATATGAGTAGGTATTTAAGGATATGGCGTATTCGTTGTAAGTTGTAGTCAAAGACAATATTCTTAGTCGACATCCAGGGTGGCTAGCCGAATGGCACAATCGCTCACGAAACGCTCACGAAACGAAGCGCTAGTAGATATCTATCTCTATCGCGCTTGCGTATTGGCGCGACAGAGCCAGCGGCGTATCGCTTTCGTTTGGCGTCGGAGAAATGCCATTCGGCTACGGGGCCAGTAATACTTAATAATTTTTTACCACATTTGTTTAAGTTTAATATTTTTAATATTTTTTGATGGAGAAAAGTATAGGCGGGTCGAACTTACATAATGCGGGAAAATATAGGTAACATTACTTTGGGTACGTATAATATAATATGCGTGTGAATTATGGTATATTTGTGACGGGTGGGGACGGCTAAGAATTTCACCACTCACTTTTTTCTCGTGGAAGTCGTGTTGTGCTAGCAATCTGTCAATAGAATATCACGATTTCGTTTATTTTTTAAACCCCTTAAATGCGAAGAGTGGCACTGGAACTTGAGCAGTTTCATGTTCACATGAACATAAAATGTATAATTTGTAACAAAGAAATATTTTCTATTCAGATAGACTGCAGTAGATATTTTCTTGCCAATATCAGCCCTATATTACCTTGTATTATGTCTTCCGTTATTTCAGAGCCTCCATTATAAGATTTTCTTTTTTACTAAAACCTTTCGCACTTCGCAGTCCGCTATCCCCTACTGAGTCCGTTCAAAGCGACTACGCTAAACGCTCTAACTGCATTTGTATGACCACCTTCACATCCTTACACTAAGAATGATAATACCTAGTAAATAGGTACTTACCTGGTATGCGATTCAGGGTCTCGGACACAGACTCCAGGCTCACCCGAATAGTTTTCAGCAACTCCTCCATGTCAGGTAAGGGTTGTAACATCCTCAGAATTTCTGTCAAATATTTCACGACGCTGGATGTCTTTTCGTGAAAACTATTATCGAGATGCGTCAACTTGCGCTCGACGGTCTCTACCAATTTTAAATACCTTTCACTGGACATTAGGGTTTCCACAAATTTTTCAACTACCGCTTCGCCCTTAACTGAAGGCCTCATTGTTTTTAGTTTTTCGTCTAAATACGAATTTCCATCTTCATTCAACATATCGTCCCTGTTTATTATTTTTTTTTTAGTTTCCTTGCAGTTAGAAATAGTAGTAAGCAGTGAGATACTGAGAATTATATTTAAGAGTAACATAATAAGTGGACTGCTGTCTGCGAGGGCCGTGCGAGCTACAATGACGGCCCACGAACTAAGAGATAAGTATAATACTAACTTATTTTAATAACATCTCGTCGCTGAGTTGTTGCTTTAAGTGGCTTCCGCTCTAAGAAGTCCTGTTTGGAAGTTTCGTGTGAAAATGTGCGTGCCTCGGGAAACCATTTTTAAACTGCACTTCCTTCAACAGTTCATATATAAACTCCCGTGTATAGTAATCTCATTTTTAGGGTTCCGTTCCAAAAAGGTACAAAAGGAATCCTTATGGTGCCGCTCTGTCCATCTGTCTGTCTGTCCGTACATTACTTAATATCTCGAGAACTACTTATGCGATCGATATGAAATTTGGAATGGTTATGAACATTGTTAACGTCTACAAATTGAAAGTATTTTTTTTTATATATTAATATTAATTATAGAAAATGGCCAAAATGAAAGGGAGGCAAACTGTAAATTATGTCAAGTGACCCATTGGGATATCGTTAGAAAGAACTCAAACTGTACATATCAAATCTATTTTTTATATTCTTTTCGCTGTGGAAAAAAAATTTTTTGTCGGACCCCCCCCCCCCCCCCATTTCCGAAGTTTACCAAAAATATTACAGGAAAAAAAAATTATAAAAAAAAAACCTTTCAGATTTACATTTTAAATTTAACTACCCTTTCGGGTGTTTATTGTACCTGTAAGTTGTACAGAATAACAATTAAAAACCCGCTTTCAAATAAAGAAAAATGGTTAAAATCAGTTCACGAAATAAATAATTATCCCATAAAAATCATCTTCCATACTTTAAGCTCGCGTACATTAGTTTACTTAAGTTGCCGATAGATGTCGCTGTACGATGAACGCTCATTTCCTACATCGCGTTTTTAAGATTTTTAAGGTCGGGTCAGGAGCATCCTTACGATAAGTCATAATAAACTATTGAAGTTGAAATATCTTTGTTTTCTTTGGACGTTGTCTAAATAAAATTGTATGTTAAATATAACTTGTTATGAGGGAAATTTAATCTTGAGGGATCTAGTAAAGTCTGTAGAGTTATATTGAATTTTGTACGGAACCCTCGGTGAGCGAATTCGAGTCGCACTTGGCCGGTTTTTTTTTCAACAAAATAATCTCATCACTTAACAGATGCACGCATGCACACAATACAAAACAAACATTATGAAAATTACTTTTGAGACCTCTATCTACTCTCTAGGTTACTACTGTAATATTGACGGTTGGGACAGTAAACGAGCAAATACTGCCGCATTATTTGGATTATGTAGCAACGTTTGACATAGTCGCTTTCGTAAAAACTAGTGCCTACGCCAAATCTTGCGATTAATTGTCAAAGCGGACCCCAGGCTCCCATGAGCCGTGGCGAATGCCGGGATAACGCAAGGAGGATGTATCTATGATTGAAATAGGTACCTACATAATATAAATACAATTAAAATCAGTTAGTTAACCATTCGGCCTTTCTCGGGTATCATCGCCTTTAAGATTGGAGGAGTTCCCTCAATTTCTCCAAAATCCAATTATCAGAACTGGGTTTGATAAGAATGGGACCAATCTATATGCACATACAGCCTGTAAACGTAATACGGGCGATAAATGAAACCAGGCATATTGGCTTCGTGCGAAGTGCATGGAGGGGGTAAGCAAAGCGATCGCAGTGCAGTGTTGCCAGATTATAATTCTGTAAATCTGTAGGCTGCGGCCAAAATATCCGTAGAATTCCGTAGATCGCAATTTAAAAAATCCGTAGTTCTACAGACTTTTCCTTTAAGTTTTTATGGCCGATTCCGTCTCTAGAAAAAGCGGAAAATTTAAAAAAAATAGGATAATTAAAAGCCATGAAGAATTAAAATTTCGCGCTTTTTTGCAAACACACACACCTCTGTTTGACAGACTATATTGAAGCATAAATAATGAGTAATGAAAAGTAGAAGTGTATGTAGCACTTCTACTTTTTCGCCATATTATTACAGTGCGTACCTACCAAAGGTATTGGTACGCTTCAATTCCGTTCCCTTTTACTACATTAGTGTAGCCTTAGAAAGTTAGATCTTGTACAGCGTGAGCGGCGTGTAACGAAACGCAAAAGTATAAATAGTCGCTATAGTCCGAATTGAGTCCGAAGCACATCCGAAGCGTGACAGACGGGCAATAACCAAGAATTTTATATATATCTATGGATATCACAGAATTGTCAAAATTCATTCACCGATTCAGAGATTTATTTTGCAAAATAAACGTTTTTCGACGATTTACTTAAGTTCTGAGCTATGTATTGCATAGTGAACCATTGTGGAAGTAAATGGAAACCGAAATCCGACGTTTCGTTATTAGCAATAACTCACAATATCTTTATTGCTCACATGTATAATTTAGTAAAAAATTGTGTTATTGGAATTCCGTAGAAATTTCAAAAAAATCCGTAGGTCTGTATTGAAGCCCCGAAATCCGTAGATCTACAGACTTTTCCGTAGATCTGGCTACACTGCTTGTAACTTTCAGCTTTGAGAAATGGGCCACTGGTCTTCCATTAAGAAGAGTCCCGTGTGCTTTAAGTGCAATAAGGTACTTTCTATCAGAAATTTGAACAGGATCTTTGGTAAGAGATCTTAATTTGCAATAAGCATAAGTACTCTTAAGATGGAGATGGAATGCCACGTATTCGCTACGTGCATAACGGGTGTTTTCAACCCCCGACGCAAAAACGACGGGGTGTTACAAGTTTGACGTGTCTGTCTGTGGCATCGTAGCTCCCAAACGGATGAACCGATTTAGTTATTTTTTGTCTGAAAGCTGAGTTAGTCGGGAGTGTTCTTAGCTATGTTTCATGAAAATCGGTCTACTATATCGCGCTCGGGGGATTTTTCAAAATTTTAATATCGTGGTTATTCCATTATAAATTATATGGTGTCATTAGTTCCAACGGCCGCTACTGGCGTGTGTGGTCTTTTTCTTTTTGTAAGCAGAGATCCCAGCATCTCCATCATAAATCTGTAGTCAGACTAGTATGTACTGAGTAATAATCAATTTTCTTGGTTAAAAAAAAAGTGGTACCTTCTTACCTCTAGCTATCTCATATATCCCGCCTCCTATGACGACGAGGCATGCGAACACCTTACACACTCCGAACACATTCTGCACCTTCACGAACAGCTTCACACTCGTTATACGTCATCACAACTGAAACATTCTTACTTTATCAATCATCACACTGTTATGTAACAGTAACACGATGCAGATGTAGTACGAAAAGATTTGCCTTAGTATTGTTGCGGAAACGTACGAACGTGTCATGCTATTTCAATCAGTCTCAGTACAAGATGTACTGACATTGAAGGTCTTTGCATTGACTGAACTAGCATGACAAATACGAACGTTTCCGGAAAAATACGAAGGAAACCCTTTTCGCACTACATCTGTGGGTACCAAGGAGTCATTTGAAGTCAGAGGTTATATAACATTTATCATCTATAAATTAATTTTCAGGGTTCCGTACCTCAAAATGGAAAAACGGGACCCTTATAGAATCACTCGTGCGTCTGTCACAGCCAATTTTCTCCTAAACGACTAAACCAACTTGAAATTTGGTAGGTACACAATACACATACCTATGTAAACTTGTGACTGAAAGACAGACATGTAACTTAAAATAACAATTTTTTTAAAGTTTTTTTTTATTTAACACTTTCGCAACCAAGAACCCGCCTGGTGGGCACTCGTAAATTTTTTTCAGATGCTGGAGTACCCGCTGGGCGGGTTCTCGCTGTACAAGCGGTCGATGATAAATTACGACCAGTTTCTGACGTAGTGAGACATTTTTGGTAGCCAATGTGTTAACAAAAAAGACTATGTGGCCAACAGAGACGACGGCCTAGCCTAGGAATCCAGAATCAAGGGCGCCTAAGCAAAAAAAAACGTAAATAAAACAAAAATGTGCTTTCGAGGCCTTTTATTACTGTTATAATAAAACATTATTCAGAGTATATAACTATGAGACAATTGTAGTTTGTTTAATAACTAAATAAGTAACACAATATTATATAAGTCAGTCAATTAGTCCCTACCCTACACATAGGGCAAGTGCCTTCATATAATCACTGACAGTCCTATGCCTGCCGACATATTGTCAGCAAAAGGGTGAAATAACCCAGCTGTAAATATGTTTGGGAACCCTTGTCATAATCATGAAATCAAGAATATAATCTACCTATACTCAAAAGTCTAAAAAGCTAATTTGACCTCCATTTTGTTGTATGGGTTGGCAGATGTAATGTTCTTGTCTTTAAGCAATTCCATCAGATGATAGTTCTCTGGAGTCACCTGGATGTAGCCACTGGAAGTCTGATCCATTTTTTCTTTCATCAGTTCCTGAAAGAAAGAAAATGTTTTGTATAGCTAAAAGTGCTAGAACTTATATATATATTGTTTTTGACAAGTTTAATGCTTAATTTGGCACAAAGCTTGTGGTTGTGGATTCAACTCTTTGGCACTAAATAGTACTAAATATTGCTACGAAAAATATGAAACAAAAAAGAGATTCAAATATGTTGTACGCCCTGTCATACACTGCCAGAATAAGCTAAGTTTTGGGAACATGTACCTTTGTTACATTTCTCATTCCACAAAGCTGTTTGATCTTCATGGTAGAAGTCTTTGTTTGTTCAAATAAAATAAATAAATATGCTAATATAAAGTTAATCATACTGCTAAAACTCCCATAATGGCATCAGAAGCCCCAGGGAAGAGTGAATGTATGAGACCATGCAGCTCTGTCTTCATGGTGCGGAAGCGTTGCTTGGCGTGCTGCAGATGGTCGGGCTGCACGGCGCGCCTTCCTGCCCATGGCCGCGACTTGGCTTCTTGGACTATCTTGATACTTGCTTTCAATCTAAAAAAATGTTTCAATAATTCAACAGCTGTGTTATATGACTGATAAACAATACACAATCTAAATTAATGTAATTAGGCAGCCTACAATTGTTTTAATAAGCACACAATCACCACTATTGTACTAATTTGTTTAATTTATTTAATGTTTCATCATCTTTTTCAAAACATCCACTGAAATTGGGTACACCAAATTAATGTAATCTTAATTAAAAAGTCCTAATTATGTATCCAGAAACTCACCTGTTATTTTCATTGTAAACGTCTTGGACTGCGCCAGCAGTAAATGCTGTAAGCTCTTCCACTTGTACTATTTTGTCTTTAAGTTCAGTCAAAAATGTGCTAGTGTTCACATTACTATCAGTAATAATTGGCGTTTCTTCGTTCTGGATGTGCTTAGCCAGACTTTCAATGCTACACAACATCTTTTCGTTAACATTGTGGGAATTGATTGTCCTTATGTCCAGAGGTTCCTTGTTGTCTATAATGTAACATAACTCTTTGCATTGTGATTGTAACGCTTTTATTTCATTGTTCAATAGTTGACACGTCTGTTCGTTGGTCTCGTTAGACATTCTGTAAGATATTATAAACATAGTAGACAAAGCATAACAAAAAATAATAACATAAAGTTATAAAAGGCATTTCAAATAAAAGTAAACTGTAACTTACTTTGTAATGTAACCAATTCAAAATGAGTAATATAGGATTCTTGGAATTCGCACAAAACACGTTTAATACCAGCGTAATAGATTATTTTAACACAAAGCTAAGTTGCGACGAGAAGTCGTTCGGTGGCGTAGCGTCGGTTCGCGCAGGGGCAGGAAACTTAGAAGAGGCCCCTTTTTGCATAGAAAGTGGCTACATCGTGTGAGTTTTTTGTACCAACATTTCTTAACTTGGTACTTTCAACTTGAGCTACTAGATGGCGGGGTCACTGAAATACGTTTCTAAAAAGTTTATATATGAAATATTCCATGTCAAGCACAGAACGTTTAACGTTATTTTGTAACAAAGATTTTTATTCATAAATTAAATTTTTACTGATAAGTTAAATATCAGTATTTTAGAATTATCATTATTAACATCTATTACTTATTACAAACAATGTCCGAATATGTCCAACGTAAAACGAAACGTTGGAAAACATGGCGTTACAAAAGTAATATTTTTATGTCAATTCAAATTCGAAATTGTGTTTTTGTTGATTTCTTGTTAATAATGAGTGAACCCGGCAGAAAAAAACGGTATTGCATTTTCGGCTGTGCGGATTTGGGTAAGTAAAGTAGTTTTTGATACATTTTCCACTTGCGTGGTATTTATTTCTTCATATATATATTGCGCTGTGATGCGGAGAAAAACAAAAATAGATTTAAGAGAGCTTTGTTCAAACACTACCTAGACAAAATTTAGATGCCTCATTTATTTGTGAACTACCTAACCATCATTGGCAATATACTTTTGTAGATCTGTATTCATTAAACAAACAAACAAAGCATTTATTGCAAACATATTACATGGGGGAGTAATATGACCCTGCAAGGGCGCAGCAATCTTACAACTACTTAATAGTAGGTATATAAATAAATTACAAATTAGGTTTTACAAGTTATTAGTAATACTGTAGATTCTTTAGAATTAAGCTACTTAATTTTATCATAATGGGTATTAATTAAACATTCTGTCATCAAAAAATTCTTGCAATGTATAGAAGGCTTTGTTAATTAGATATGTGTTAAGGGATTTTTTGAATAATTTAAGATTGTCTATTTATTTTATCGATTGAGGAAGTTTATTAAAGATTTTTATGCACATCATACCATGACAACGAATTATAATTATGTACCTTTAGACTCACCCAGATCCCACAGTCAAACTGTGTAAATAGTTTTGGGGGACATTGTATTTACATTTAAGTTCCTACTTCCTATGTAAGATATTTATTAAATAAATAAATAATAAATACACTTGGCCTATGCGTTTTGGGTATTTCTAATTTTTCGTATAAGATTAAGCAAGACAGTTTACCACCACGGTATCCAAGTTAAAATACTACTACAGGTTAAATGTGTAGTTAAAAGAAACGGTGTGCTAATTTGATTCAAATGTTATCATATGTTGCAGGTGCACCCATGCACGGTTTTCCTCATCCGGAAAGAAATGCTGAATTGTTTGATAGTTGGCTGTCAATTGTTGGACATAAAGTAAAGGAGACTGACCCTTTGAAGATATATAAAAATAAAAAGATTTGTGACTATCACTTTACACCAGAGCAAAAAGTAGCATGCCACCGCTTAATTTATAAAGCTGTACCATCTGTGAATTTTGAAGGTGGGTAAATAATTATACACTGTGCTTTTATTGAATTCCGTTAATTTCGGCATATAGTTAGGTCCATTATAGGAAACAGAATAGCATGGTTAATTTTTTTATTTCGTAACTTTTTTTTGAGAAATCCCATACACCTGCGATAGATGTTACATCAATTGCTGTTAAGAAACGGGCTCTGTGTTTGATATGCGATTGACATGAAATAGTTTTGACACTTACTTAGTGTGAGTTAATTGTAAAGCCCGTTTCTCAATAGCAATCGAAGTTAACATCTATCGCAGGTGTATGGTTTTTTTTTAGAAAAAAATACGAATTTAATTATCTAACAAATGTAACTTTGCCATTCTGTTTCTCATAATGGACCTAAATATATGCCGAAGTTAACGGAATTCAATAAAAACACGGTGTATAGTGCTGTGCTATGTATACATTTTAAAGTATTTTTTACCAAATAAGAAATCAAACTTAATAATAACAAAGTTTCTAACTATATATCTATTAGATTTAACAGTTAGGGCCTTGTCATAGCGTGGCTACAACAACAGACCATTTCGTTGCCAGAGGACTCTTGCCCGAGGAATGTCGACAGTTAATAACTCCTGTTCTCTTGATTGATAAGTTATTTGATAGCTTGAATGCTGGTACATTTCATGTACCAAATGGCAAATTATATAGAGGAGCTGTGCGCCAAACATCAGAACATCATGCACTGTGGCGAAAGGCAATAACTTTTTTTAAAAATGCTAAATTTTTATCAAAAAAGAGGGAAGGACACAAAATAAGACTCGTCGAAACAAATATTCCTACCACAAAAAATTTAATTAAAACTATCGAGGGAATGCAAGCTATTTGGAAAATTCTTAATCAAAAATATTCACTAGATTGCATGTTAACGAGAAATTTTAATCAAGACCCGGTTGAAAACTTTTTTGGAAATATAAGAAGTTTAGGAGTACGAAACAATTCGCCAACATGCACTACTTTTGAAGGTTCATTTAAATCTCTGCTCTTAAATAACTTTAGTTCCCAACAGGCAGTCAACGCGAATTGCGAAGAAGATTTCAATTCATACTTGCAAACTTTGGATTTTTTTTTTGGACGAAAATAAAGAAAAAGAAAGTTTAAAAAAACAGAACGATATGCAAATAAACGAAAAACTTATGGAAACATTAACATCAGAGTCGACAAACAATGCCAATTCGTCTACGCAGGCGCGATATGTTTGTGGCTGGGTGCTAACTAAATGTTTAAAAAAAATTATAAAACAATGCTCTCTATGTCGAAACTCTTTGCTCGCAATAAACAAAAATGGAAAAGGTACTCTCATGCAGGCTAGGGAATATACCAACAAGAATTGGCTTTGCTATCCATCCGATGCATTATACAATAGTTTTAGAGAAATACAGGACATAACAGTCACATATTTAAAAACAAATTTGAGAAAAAACAATATTAAAGAAAATATAATGAATTTAACAGATTCTTTTGTCGCCTTTCCTTCGAGTTGTGAAGAGCATCAGGAATCATTTAAACATTTTTTCACCAAAACTACTATTAATGTATTAATACATAGTTGGTGTCGCTCTGTAAATAGAATTTTGTCGGGGAAGCAAACATACACAGAGAACGATGATCCTATTAAAAAAAGTGCTCAAATTTATTACAATAGTCATAAAAATAAGAAATAATTATTTATATAAATATTAATACGTAAAATTGCAAACGGGACTCGTGAGTAACTATGTTTTTAAACTAATTTCCGTTGTTTAAAGGACGGCTTTGTCCCCGTGGCCTCAGAAAAGACAAGTCAAGAAGTCTTCTCCCAGACTACGTGAACAACGCCGTCCTTCAAATGTCGTCGATTAGTTTAAATCATCAATTTATTTATTTAATCGTATGGCAATAAACACTCAATACAGAGAATTCATAAATCTAAGGCTCCCCACAGACAGTCTTAAAAATTCATAATCTTAAAAAAAACTTGTATGCAATCTGACAGTTCAAACTGACACTGACAAGACACTGACAGATCTGAACTGTCAGATTGCATACAAGTTTTTTTTAAGATTATGAATTTTTAAGACTGTCTGTGGGGAGCCTTACTCCAGAGAATTAATCCACTTTAAAGCTTCGTTCATCAATGAAAACATTAAAATAATTATGAAGGCTCGTTAAGTTTTAGTGAAAATAAGTATATTTAAATTTCTGTACCTCAAAAACTATGTTTTAACAATATTTGATAATGCAAAATGTCATTTAATTTTGTCCTCCTAAGCCCTTATTTTGTTACTCAATAAAAGTTGAAAATAAATTTTGGAATATGTAGAAAAAATTGTACACATAACACGAGGACTGAGATGACTATAAAAAAAAGTTATGTGCTTGCATTATTTGCCATTTTTATTTCGGTCTTGGCGTAGAGCTCCTCTTGTAAAGACTGTACCTAAGTACACGATACAATACGGCCATGCATAATATGGAATATTTTTTCTCCGAATCCACATTTTGAATTAATGTTTGTACTTTTTTTAACCAGTATATCTTAAACTATGTAATTATAGTAGCTATTCGTCGTGATGCATGAGTATGGATTTTCGCCAAATATGTATAGTGCAAAGTAGGTAGATTTCAATGTATGTCCAGCGTTTTTTGTCAATCTTCACAGGTTTCTTATCCCAGTTTTCACAATTGTAATAGTTATATTTTTAAAAGCCGTTTCACACGCATTAGAATGTCATCATACCAAAAAAATAGTTATTGTAACTCATTTCGACATTTAGGAGTCAGGAAAACTTTCTACTCCAAGCACTGAAAGTTGTTTTTAAAAAGCGTCAAAAAGTCGAACTCAGCAAAGTTAGAAAACCTCAGAACTTTCATTACAATCAGAAAAATGTTTACTATTGTGGAATCAGTAATGTTTCGGTATGTTTTGGCTAATATTGTTGAACATTAAAAAAACTTTTTAACAGGAAAGTTTTGTAAAGACTGCCAGAAGACAGTGGACAAAAAAATATTGGTACCATGAGATATACTGCTAAATTTTATAGACCAACCAACGTTATGGTATGTTTATATCTTTAATTTGTAGGTTGATATCCATAAATTATATGGAAACGGTCCTGCTTGAAAATTCACTTTTGTATTAAAAGATTTGCCATATTATGTTTGGCCAGATTTTATCGTGTACAGTCGCCATCAGATATATAAGAGTGCCCGAGGTACTCAAAAATATCTGAACACGCATCTAACGCCTAGGCAATAGAGGCGTATTCAGATATTTTTGAGTACCTCGGGCGCTCTTATATATCTGATGGCGACTGTACAGTCTTTATTATAGACGTTAAAATTTCGTGAGACATATTCAAATATTTTATGAACCTACGGTTGTACTCACGTTATTATATAGCTACTGCTGCGACATATTTCGGGCCGATTTCCTCTTGTATTAGTGATTTATTTACTATTAGCACACTTATTGTTTACTATTTTACCCTGTCATGTATTATACAATAATAATTTAAAGTTTAAAACCGAAATAAATTACACATATGCAATAAAAAGTGACCAAGGCGTCCAGTGCCTGAGGCTGGGTACTGGAGGCCTTGGTCACTTTTTCTTTCATATGTGTAATTTATTTCGGTTTTAATTTATATATAGTGGTGTGACTACTTTAAGATAGCAAAAGTTGAAATATTTTCAATAGAACATAATTTGACTTGTGTTCATTAGAATTTAAACCCTGACCAGAAATGACTATGACCGATGCTGTTATTGTGATGTATGCGGTAATAATTCAGCAATTACCTATGAAGAAAATAGTTTTTATGAAACTCCGCAACATGGTGCCTAGTCATGATTTCTGGTCAGGCTTGCTTGTGTAACCATTATAATATGTGAGATTACCTGAACAAACTATATTTATATAAGTTTTTACTTAAGTAATTAATGTTATTCTCTAAGCCCTATCTTCCTTTTCTTTATGTGTACAGTTATATATTACAGTTATATTTTCGGCCTAATAAATAAATAAATCAATCGGCACATACTGGTTTTTTTCTTTACTTTTTCATGACTGTCCCCTTGACTGTGTAGTCACCTATAATGAGATGTTTTGTTTTTTCATTTTATTGTCTGCAACAATATTATACGAAATAAAAACGTGATGATATTATTGTAGGCAATAAAATGAAAAAATAAATACATCTCATTGTTGGTGACTACGAAAGCCCAGAATGTAATAATTATAGGTAAGCATGTGTGCGTGCACACATGCATAAGATTTAGTACACCAAAGACACGCTTGGGGCGCTTGCATCAACGTGCGTCCACGTTTGCTCGAGAGATGGCTCTCTTTTTCTAATACTATATTATTATACTCTTTGGGTTCGCGTTTGAATGTTGACAGTTGACGTTGACAGTACTAGTGATGTGGAGTCCGCAGTGCTTGCGGTGGTCAAAATCAACACTGATTGTGGTTGTCATCTATCAAAACTCATAAAATATAATACAATGTGTAATGTTTGATATGGGGCATCAATGTTGTTTCGTTGTTAATTGTAAAAATAATGGCATAAATAGTCGTTGCACGTTCTATGCGTTTCTAAGAGCACACTGGAAATTGGATCAAAGAACTAAATGGATAGCTACGGTGAAAAGAAAACGTAAGTGACATGTCAAAACAAAACATTATAATAAATTATATTTAAGCTTTGTTTACCTAATATTATTCAATACGCTGTTAGTATTTTTCTTACCGTATAAGATTATGCTTAAAGATTCAGGCCTAGCCTGGGAATAGGCCGGTGTCGGATATTTCTGCGGCCGCGGACATGACTAGGTACTTACGTTTAGATTTGTTTTATATGGCATTAACGGGACGGAGGTTTAGCGAGCTCGAAGAACTTGTACCATTACTCCTATGTTCTTCAAAATTCCTTATATGCCCTGCCAGCACCAATTTATTGACTCTTTCTGTAGTCTGGGGTTGGAAGTTTATACCGTGAGTACTGCTTTGGAAACTGATTTTTGGTATTATATCCATGTCTTTATAATCTATTTACCTAAATTACACTTGAAATAGTAGCTCTTGTTATTCGATTTATTTAAAATTAACGAAAAATCGTTAAAATATAATGTTTGTTTACATGTCATTTTTTGACATTTTCCACTTCAAGTTCACATGGTAGTGGGCGTAATTGTCGTGCACGTAGCCAATAATTCATTAGTGTTATCATGAATTGAGAGGTATTTTTTTTTGGGTTACTCTTCTCCATACAAACGCTCTCGACTATTTCCTCCCTGGTTTTTGAAGATAGAGCAATGATTTTTTCAACACAAATTTTTATTATTTTTATCTGTGTCGGACCGTTTTGATTTTTTTGATATTCTGCTTTTTAAAGACTCTAGAGTCAATCAAAAATTTCCAAAAACGGCCTTTTCATTGTGGCGCAAAAAAAGGTGTGATACTCAAGATTGGTAACAAACCAAAAAAGCTAAACGGTCCGACATAGATTATTTCATTGTTATTCAGATTCTCAAATTTCGTTCCGATTGATTAAGTTTTGAAGGAGGAAAGAGTCGAGAGCGGAACCTCGATTTTAAAGATTTTTTTGAAATATCTTTTGACTGAGTTGTTCTTAATGGACAATTTTTTTTCGAAAAATCAAGTTAATAACACTTAATTGTATATATTTAATTGTATATTTTTAATTGTATATTTAACTAAAATTCCCAAGTTGAAAGGGGGGCTCCTTTCCATTTTAGCATTTTCGCTACCGTATCCTCTTAATTTTCACCCCATAATGAATTTAAAAAATCCCAGCAGCAATGTATACTGCAAACGTGGTTGCGATGACTGCCAATCACAACTGTCAACGAGCGTTTAACGCGAGTGTGTTTGCATTACATTGCGGGCCGAATTATTTTGTATGGTTGTATGTATTTTTTTTCAAGTAAGAGTTAATTATATTTCTTATGTCTTATACTCGCCACCGTTAAGAGATTCGCCCGTATTAGTGCGTCCATATCAACCACTCGAAGAATGTAATGTTTTAGAAGTTAAAAAAGCTATCTACTGTTTTAAAAATAATAAAGCACCTGGGCCAGACCAAATAAAAGTAGATGCATTGAAATTAGCGGGTCCTGCATTTTATTGGGCTCTAACTAAAGTTATAAACTATGTCTTACTAACCGGTTATTATCCAAGGAAGTGGAAATTGGGTCAATGTATTTTTCTACATAAATCTGGGAAAAATTATAAAGACGCTAAATCTTATAGACCCATTACATTATTAAACGTCATGGGTAAGATTTGCGAGAAAATAATATATAGCCGCATACTTAAGGCATGCCATCATTTAATTCCCGATTACCAACATGGTTTTATGCATAAACGAGGCACAGGAACACAGATTCTACGCACATCGAAATATATTTCAGATGCTTTGGAAGAAAGACATAGCGTTGCTATGATTTCAACAGACTTGAGTAAGGCTTTTGACTCCATAAACCACAAAGGCCTTATATTCAAATTAGTGGAGAAGGATGTCAGCAACAATATCATCAAAATTATTGAAAACTACCTGTTGAACCGAAAGGTGCAAGGAAGGTTTCGAACAACGACTGGGGCCGAAGTGGAAATTCCACATGGAGTGCCTCAAGGGTCCATCCTTGGGCCTTTAATATTTAACCTGTACGTGCATGATATACCGAAGACAAACATAGCCGGCCAGATGCTTTCTCAATATGCGGACGATTTGTGTATTCTAAATTCAGCAGTTCGGCCAGATCAAGCTACACAACGCGCTACATGGGCTGCCAATAAAATAGTCGATTACTATGAACGTTGGGGACTACGCTGTAACGTTGATAAAACAGAGTGCATAATGTTCACCCATAAAAGAGTACGCAGCGTACGTAACCCAAACGGCTACAAACCAACAGTCAAATTAAAAGGAGTCCATCTTGAATACAAAAACTGTGTCCGATACCTCGGGGTCCAATTAGATATTTATTTATTTATTTATCGTATGGCATTTTATATCTACATGTCACTGCATAACACATTTAAAAATTAAACCTAGAAGTCTTAAAATAGTCCACGGCTTTCCCATTTAAAGTTTTGAGCTCTTCAAAGCTGCCATTGAATTTGGTGTTAGGGCATTCCAGCACCATATGGCGGATTGTCTGCTTTGGTATGCCACATTCGCATGCTGCCGACTCGCACCATCCCCATTTGTTCCTATGGTATGCGGAGTTGCCTACGTCAGTTCTAAAACGGTTCAGCAGGCACCAGACACGTCGTTGGGTAGTGAAGCCTGGTGGTTTTGTGCGGGGGCTTAGTTCGAAAAAGTCTCTCGGCACCTGATTGGAATGCCACTCGTTAAGCCAGGCATTATTTATCTTCCACAGGGGATCCATGGTATTGAGGCTGGCTAGTGGTGGATTGCGAGACTTTAGCCTGCGGTCAGTCTTAGCAAGCACATCTCCGTGAATGGGTAGGGTCGGGTCTCTCCGTATCTTATCAAGCTCTCGATAGAGACAGTGTTCCCGGCGAAGATGGGGTGGGGCGATGTTGCTGAGAGCAGGTAGCCAGTAGGTAGGTGTAGGGCGTATACAGCCTGTGATGGTTCGCAGTGACGATCAGCCGTGAGATTCAGAGAGAACAAGTACAGCTGCCAAGTTTTATTGCACTTTTAGCACCACCCAGGGGTCACGTGTAGGGTAGCGGTGGGTAACTTCCTACGGACGTGGTGCAATATCGACCCCCAAACGATAAACGACTTAGCATGAATAGATAAACGACTTAGCATGAATGAACACGTCAGAAGCGTTGTAAGAAAATCTAAAAGTGTCAGAGGAATGTTGGCACCTATAATCGGCTATTACTCTAAAGTAAACATAGAGACCAAACTAAGGGTGATACAGGCATGTCTCCTGCCTATACTAGACTACGGAATAGTGCAACTTCTCCCCCGAGTAAGCAAGACGAATCTTTTAACGCTTGAAAGGCAATACCGTATGGCTCTTAAGTCTGCGGGAGGTTTTCCTCGTTCAATACCCACGGAAATGTTATGGGACTTACTTGATGAAGATCCATGGCATCTTAGAATTCATGACTTACACCGAGATATGTTAGACAAACTAAACAATTTGTGCATCCCAGGACTAGAGAACACAGGGCCAGAATATATTAAGTATGGTCAATACAACCCGATGATGTACAGCAACAGAATCGGTGAAATAGATTACATCAGTAAAAAAGACAGACACAAACAAGTGAGTAAAAGGCCCCTACCCTCAAGAGAACATCTGTTAAAATAAAACTGATTCGAAAATTTGTAAAAATAAAACATAAGTGTAATTACATTAGGTACTAATGTACACACTTGCCTGTGAGCTGTAAATTGGCTACACGACATAAAATAATTGTATAGATCTTTAAGACATATTACATTAAGTACACAACCCTTTGAGGACATTATTTCTATGTAACAAAAATGATATATAATAAAACACTTTCTATTCTATTCTATTCTATTAGTGCGTTTTCACATTATCCGATCCGATATCGGATGTTGGACCGATATCGGATAATGTGAAAACGCACTTAGACTTACACCCTGACAAAAAAACCGGCCAAGAGCGTGTCGGGCCACGCTCAGTGTAGGGTTCCGTAGTTTTCCGTATTTTTCTCAAAAACTACTGAACCTATCAAGTTCAAAATAATTTCCCTAGAAAGTATTCATAAAGTTCTACTTTTGTGATTTTTTTCATATTTTTTAAACATATGGTTCAAAAGTTAGAGGGGGGGACGCACTTTTTTTTCCTTTAGGAGCGATTATTTCCGAAACTATTAATACTATCAAAAAACGATATTAGTAAACCCTTATTCATTTTTTAATACCTATCCAACGATATATCACACGTCGGGGTTGGAATGAAAAAAAATATCAGCCCCCACTTTACATGTAGGGGGGGGTGCCCTAACGAAACATTTTTTTTCCACTTTTTATTTTTGCACTTTGTTGGCGTGATTGATATACATATTGGTACCAAATTTCAGCTTTCTAGTGCTAACGGTTACTGAGATTATCCGCGGACGGACGGACGGACGGACGGACGGACGGACAGACAGACATGGCGAAACTATAAGGGTTCCTAGTTGACTACGGAACCCTAAAAATGAAGTAGAAACACGCCGAGGTGTCAATGTTTCCCCTCCTCCCCACTTTTGTATCCCTGTTTTCAGTTTTTTTATATTTCCATGAAAACCGTAAAAGCTACAACAATAACGTCTGAGAGAAGTATATTCTCTATAAAATTCTCTACAATACTGTCTTTGGAAGTATATAGCTAGAACTTATAATTTTCAAACTATGCTCATTTTACCTTTGCCATATTTGTGTTTGGTGACCAGTAGGATAAGTAAGGCCCAGCGACTTTGCACTTTTGCCTGTGGCGATGCTGCTTGGCAAAATTGTTCCTTGGGTCAAACTGATCCGATTTAGCCCCCCCCCAATAGTCATGAAATAAAAAAAAAAAAAAAAATAAAACTGATTTATTCAGTAGCACAGATAGTTTACAACAATCAGGTTGGTGCCTCTTTTTAAGTATGAAAATACCTGTGTCAAGAGACACCGCTCCTCCATCAAGATTAGCTACAATGTTAATAATATGGTGTAGGTAGTTGACAAAATTTAATTATTTCAAGACAAGTAAAAACTAATAACTATTACATTTATTTTACATGAAAACAGGTTGTAAATTATTACACATTAAACACTAATAAGTACACGTGCGTTTATTTGTGTGTGTGTGTGTGTGTGTGTGTGTGTGTGTGTGTGTGTGTGTGTGTGTGTGTGTGTGTGTGTGTGTGTGTGTGTGTGTGTGTGTGTGTGTGTGTGTGTGTGTGTGTGTGTGTGTGTGTGTGTGTGTGTGTGTGTGTGTGTGTGTGTGTGTGTGTGTGTGTGTGTGTGTGTGTGTGTGTGTGTGTGTGTGTGTGTGTGTGTGTGTGTGTGTGTGTGTGTGTGTGTGTGTGTGTGTGTGTGTGTGTGTGTGTGTGTGTGTGTGTGTGTGTGTGTGTGTGTGTGTGTGTGTGTGTGTGTGTGCGTGTGTGTGTGTGTGTGTGTGTGTGTGTGTGTGTGTGTGTGTGTGTGTGTGTGTGTGTGTGTGTGTGTGTGTGTGTGTGTACTGTGTGTGTGTATTTTCATATTTTGACACTTAATTTACTAAGAGGTTTTCTATTTCATTGTAGGTCATTGTTTTGATCCAGTCTAGTACTTTCTTTTTACATTCTCTGTAAGACATAGGATGAAAAATCGCACGTGACTACTCTCCACAAAGAGAAGGGGAAGGGGCCGGTTCCCTCGATGAAATCTATGCAACCGACGCCAACGACGAGCGCCAACGCCATCTATCAATGGCTATTTCACGAAATTGATAAACGCTCTAAGGAATAAGGGCTCTTAGTGTAGTGGTTATGCCAGTCGACACTAGATGGCAGCATTAAAAAACACTGGGTTACACTGTATGACATTTTTTCATTTCAACATTAAGTAAATAGCATTCGTTATAAGTAAATAGTATACGTTAATTCGTCGCTCAGTTTTGCCGTGAAGGACGGACAAATAAATAGACACACACACACTTTCCCCTTTATAATATTAGTATGGATTAAAATAAACATTAAGTTAATAAAAACAAAATGCAGTATTATTGTGTGCTACTTAAAACTTTCCTTGTTAGTATAAAACCCGGAGTTCTTAAAAAAAAATAAGAAAGTAGAATCTTAGAGAAAGAAATAAGCAGGTAAATAAAATCAAATAATCCATACTGATTAAACTGGAAAGTGTGTGTGTGTCTGTTTGTTTGTCCGTCTTTCAAGAGAAGCCGCGGGCAAAAGCTAGTAGAACATAAAAGAAAAAAAGTAAATAAAAATGCAAAAAGATTGCGTGAGCCGAGATTCGAACTCACGACACTCATGGCGCAAACGATTCCACCTAGAAGTCAAACCCGCTAGACCATTTGCACATCGTGAAAAACGGCGAATCTTCTGATTCTAATCACCAAATGCAAGTGCCGAAGTTTCGCGCGATGGATACGCGATGACCTTGAGCCATCGCCGTCGCATCGCGTCGCATCGCGTCGCGTCGCCCGTCGCTCACGCAAGACAGAGCGTTACTCATTGTTCCTGCCGGTGAGTAAGGCAGCCAGAGCTCAACGAGGAAGGACCTACGGAACTAATTAGGACAATAGATTGTCCTTTGAGTCGTCGGCACCCAGGCCCCTTCTAAGTACCTACAGGTTTGTACAAGTTTCTAATGAGTCGGCAACGCACATGTGCCACTCCTTGAGTGGCAGGCGTCCATAGGTTACAGTGACCGCTTTCCATCAGGCAGACCGTATGCCTGTTTCCCACCTACGTGGTACAAAAAAAACTGTCGTCGAATTCACCTTAAACATTAAAAACTAAGTCAAAATCGATTGATTCGTTCGGGAGCTATGATGCCACAGACAGACATGTCAAGCGTCAAACCTTAAATTATTATAAAACACTCCGTCGTTTTTGCGTTGGTGGTTAAAAACAAGAAACTTCCTTCAAAACTATAATAAAACACAACTTTCTATGAAAATTGGTCAAGTGCGAGTCGGATTTCGACATTTCCATACAAACAGGTCATGAGCGCCTGACGAAATGTAATGGCAACGTACATTAAATTTCGTACTTAGATTTCGCGTATATTTCGGAAACGATAAGAGATAGAGCAAAATGGACTTCTGATTTTGGTTGTCGATGGCACAATTTTTTTGTTTTCGTATATATACACCTTTTTTGGACCTATGTGGGCAATATTATGGTCAGTGAAGTTCTAAACGGTCTTAAGCGCCTCTTTTTTAGTAGGAACTTAAGTCATTTTGGAAAATGATTTTTTTTTTAACAATTTCTATAACAAACGAAACCGAAATTAATTTCTTTATACCTGTCCAACGCGATTACAACATTTTAAGACGTTTAGTAACTACTTGCAGCGGCAGTGAGTGAAATTCGTAATCTGAGTTTTTTTCTCTTAAGTCCGACTTACGCTTGACTGTAGATTTCTAATAGGTTTTCCTGTAATCTACAGGTAGAGGGCTATCTTGCGTATTTTTTTGAAAATTTTACGCTAAGTAATTTCGGAGATAAGGGGGGGGGGGAATGGTCATTTTTTGCGTATTTTCTTAAATTACTTCTAAATTACCAAAATAAAAAAAATAAAAAAAATATACTTCAAATGCTTATAAAATGCTCTTTCATTTGATATGTAACACAATATAGTTTTAATAACTTTGATTTTTAATTTTCAATGTTACCCCCCAAAAGTGGCCCCTGTGATTAAATTTCATTTAATTAAATTACATGTCCGTCTTTGGGCCACAGGTTTACATATGTGTGCCAAATTTCAAGTAAATCGGTCCAGTACTTTCGGAGAAATCGGCTGTGACAGAGGGACAGACAGACACGCGAGTGATCCTATAAGGGTTCCGTTTTTCCTCTTTGAGGTACGGAACCCTAAAAAAGTAATATCGGTCCATTACTGGACTGGAGGACTGGAGGAACATATCGAATATCAAACATTTGAAAAAAAAACCGGTCAAGTGCGACGAGTCAGACTCGCCCACCGAGGGTTCCGTATCCGTACAAACTTTCAATAGTTAAAATAATCTCATGTTTCTCAAAATATTATAACTCCAAAAACTTGACTAGAAGTATAGGTACTAATGACCATTATTGTGTACCTATAGCGCCATCTCTCGGTCAATTCGCTAATTGGCGCGACCTGGTATGGTATGTTGGTTTTTCAGGGATAACTGTAACGGGAAATAACTTATTTTTAATCTTAGTAAATGACATCTCCGCGGCTTGCCCTGAGCTCGAGCTTATAACCTTTGCGGATGACACCTGTGTACTGGTAAATGCCGACAGCTTTGAACAATTAAACATTAAGTTGAATGACGCGATAAAACAAATACATTGTTGGTTTGAAGCAAACGGGATGATGCTAAATATCGAAAAAACATATATAATGCACTTTCAACTGAGAAAAAACGATAAAGAGCTTAACATACTTCTAGACAACGTTCAGGTGCCACAGGTAAATGAAGTTAGGTACTTGGGCTGCACGCTGGACGCCGGCCTCACGTGGGCGCCTCACATCGATACCATGTGTGACAAACTCGCATCAGCGTGCTATGCCCTATCCAGACTCGCGCCTAGCCTTTCACGCATAAACCTACTTAAGGCATACTATGGATACTTCCATTCAATCCTTACGCAAAATGTAGACCTGTGGGGTCTGGCGGCAGACCGTGATCGAGCCTTTAAAATACAAAAGCGCGCAGTGCGGATCATATCAGGAAAACGCTACGATCATCCTGCCAAAGAACTATTCAAAGAACTAAAAATACCTACGCTTCCAAGTGTTTTTGTCCTCACTGCGTGTAGGTATATAAGGGCAAACGTACACAACTATGTCTCCTCTGCTACACGAGATAGAAGCACGCGACGGAGACCCCGTCAGTAGGCCTAGCACATGAGCGACATACTCCCGCGGCCATCATGTGCTAGGCCTACTGGTCGTCCCACAGTATAAACTCGCTAAAACTAAAAAGTCACTCGCTGTCATTGGGGCTAAATTATACAACGCGCTTCCCACCGAAATTATCGAATTGAACGATTCATTATTCGATAAAAAACTCAAATCGCTATTAATTGAACTGGCGTGTTATAACATAGACGAATTCATGAATAGAGAAGTGGCCAACCCAACCACAAAAAAATATTAAAATTAAAGTTCATAATTCATATAAATAGTTAATAATAAAACTGTATAATGTATATTTTTATCATGTGAAATGTACTAATACTGATTTACTTAAGTTTAGATTATTGTATTTATACTTACTTATAAAAAATGACGTGTAAAATATCATATTTTATCAATAAAAAATCTGAATCTGAATCTGAAAAAAACTAGCTCTTTATAATGTTAACCGATTTCAACAGATTTCAAAGAGAGTATTTTATATGTATGTATGTCCGCAAGGGTGCTTAAATTGAAAGTTAAAATCTGAAAACTTTTTTGTCAATTAAAAAAAAATTCAAGATACAGGCACACATTTACTTTTTCTGTAATATTTATCATAAAACCATACCGTAAATTTTTTATAATTTTTCGTTGGTAAACTTCGGAGATAAGGGGGAGGGAACGGTATTTTTTTTACATTTTCGACATTTTCCTTCAAAATCATTTTTTTTTTTACAACAAAAAAATGATAAAAAATAGTTTTGATATGTACCTCTACAATTTGAGCTCTTTCTAACGATACCTCATTTGACCTAATAACTTGACATTTACGGTGTGCCCCCCTTTCATTTTGGCAATTTTCTATAATTAACATTAATAAATAAAAAAATATATACTTCCAATTTGTAGAAGTTAACAATGTTCATAACTATTCCAAATTTCAAATCGATAGCATAAGTAGTTCTCGAGATATTTAGTAATGTGACAGACGGACCGACAGACAGACGGACAGAGCGGCACCATAAGGGTTCCTTTTGTACCTTATTGATACGGAACCCTAAAAACACAGACGAATTGATAACCTCCTCCCTTGAGATTTGGGCGGCGTTTAAAAATGCCAAAGTTGTATTTGATCCACAAGAGTAGTAAAGTAATTTTTTGATGCCTAAAGCTGACTGACGTTTAAATGATGATTTTGAACCATAAATGTAAAAAAATGAATTTGATGTTTTACAGTTAGTTAACTATTCACATTTTCCTCGTATTGGTGTGGTGAAAAATATTGTTTTTCAATCGGTAGCAAAATTAGTTTACCCTACATGCCTTGAATGAAACCCTCGCATCGCTCAAGATTCCACATTGTGAACCACTATCGCTACGCTCGCGGTCCAATATTGGAGTTTTCCGCTTGTTCGGATACCTATCAATATTGGCACGTGCGGTTAAACAACAACTTTGCTCCCATATAAAAAAAATAACTTAGCTATTCCATAATGTCAATATGCCTTAGATTTTCCTTATACTTAGAGAACTTAAGCAGGTAGGCGTCTTCACAGATGCCTTCGCCTATGCCTTCAAAAGTTTCTACCAACAAGATCTTAGGTTACCTGCATGATAGACACAATTAAGAGAAGAAAGAGACGCAACACGAACATTTGGACAAACACGCGCGTCAGTAAACAGCAGGCGGGCGCGAGGGAGCAAAGGTTATTTTGCCTACAGCGCGATAGCGACAATGAATCCGCCGACTTGATAACCAGTTGATATTTATCACTCGATTAGGAAACATGTTGAAGGTAAGAGTTTCGTTATTTTAATAAATATTTAACATTTAGTAGTTATATAATAGCGTAAAAGCATTATCAATGCTGAGCTTGTAATTGTCGTATAACCTCTAAAATGTATACTAACATAACATAACCTATACCTACCTACATTTTATTATGCTCTATGGTAATAATAGTATTGTGTAAGTAAGAACATGAACCTACAATTCTATTACTACTCTGTGGGTAAAAAGATATTTTTATTGTAAGTATTCACATACTGTAATCATTATATTATTATGAGATACCTGGGTTTATATATGGATGTTTTGTGAAGTCGGCTTCACAAAATTTATAAATATTAAGCTTTGCTTCTTGCTTATCTTTGTAACGAGGATTAGATACCACATTCGCCGACAAATTAATTAATCTTTTAACTTCTGTTTATTATTTTAAGCTCATGCAGATTCCTTGATTTAAGGTTAAGCGCGTAAACAATAAGGGTCACTTTCACCACCGAAAATGGAGTGTTAACCAGAGGTTAACCCACCATTTTATATGGAATTTGACAGTTGACAGCCCACTAACCATGAGTTAAGCGGGTGGCGCAAGTGGCCCTAAATAGATTAAATAACATATAATTAAGTATACCTAATCTAATAATAGGATGTAACATTTGTGCCGTCGTTGTTATTGTACCTTAGGGTCTGGTCGGGCTGGTGACGGGGGGCGGGTCGGGACTGGGGCTGGCCACGGCGGAGCTGCTCCTGCAGCAGGGCGGCCGCGTGGTCATCTGCGACCTGCCCACCAGCGGCGGCCGCGACGCCGCCAAGCGTCTCGGCGAGAACGCCGCCTTTGTACCCGTCGACGTAAGTAATCATCTAAGAGCAACATTCTTATACGAGGGCTGATTGGAAAGTTCGCGGCCTGACCATTAAAAAAAAAACTTAGTTTCTTTTTTCTGCCGTCATTTTGAACTGTCATTATTTAGTTGTCATCCCGTGAAATTTTAATTAAATGCAATATTTTAAAATAAGTTTTTCCTCTCATTTAAAAATACGTGTAAGCAGTTTTTTCACAATGGACAATTTGGAGCAACGTGATGTAATTAAATATCTTCATAAAAAAGGATTGACTGCGAAACAAATTTATGAAGATATGCAGTGTACATTAGGGCAATCCGGTCCATCATATACGATGGTAAAAAAGTGGGCAGCTGAATTCAAGCGGGGACGAGTCAGTATCGCAGATGACCCTCGCTCCGGGAGGCCAACTACTGCGACCAATCCAAATAATGTGGCAACTGTATGCAAAATGGTAATCCAAGACCGACGGTTAAAAGTGAGAGAAATAGCCGACATCGTAGGCATCTCCTATGAAAAAACTCAAAACATTATAGTTAACGAATTAGGGTTTTCCAAGGTGTCGGCGAGATGGGTTCCAAAGCTCCTTTCAGTGGAACAAAAAATCACTCGTCTAACAATTTCACGCGACTGTCTAGACCTGTATGAAGCTGACCCTCAAGACTTTTTGGACAGATATGTTACTATGGATGAGACATGGGTCTACCACTATACGCCCGAGACTAAACAGCAATCAAAACAGTGGGTTCGTGCTGGAACTCCGCCACCCAAAAAGGCAAAGGCCATTTTGTAGGCAAATAAAGTTATGGCATCAGTGTTCTGGGACGCAAAGGGTGTAATAATGGTTGACTATCTCCAAAAACGACGACTTGACGACCGGTCTGGCGCAGTCGGTAGTGACCCTGCCTGCTACGCCGCGGTCCCGGGTTCGAATCCCGGTAATGGCATTTATTTGTGTGATGAGCACAGATATTTGTTCCTGAGTCATGGATGTTTCCTATGTATATAAGTATGTATATATTATATATATCGTTGTCTGAGTACCCACAACACAAGCCTTCTTGAGCTTACCGTGGGCCTCAGTCAATCTGTGTAAGAATGTCCTATAATATTTATTTATTTATTTATTTATTTAAAAAGGTACGACTATAAACTCGGACTATTATTGCGAACTTTTACGTCGATTACGTCGACTTTTACGTCGACTTTGAAAGTAAAAAGACCTGGAGTGCTGACAAAGAAAGTTCTTTTCCACCAGGACAATGCACGCGTGCATACGTCACTAAAGTCAATGGCAGAAATTCATAATTGCGGGTTTGAATTATTGCCGCATCTGCCTTATTCACCCGATTTGGCACCATCGGACTTCCATTTATTTTAAAACTTAAAAAAAACACATGGGTGGTAAGAAATTTTTGACCAACGACGAGGTCCAAGCTGAAGTGGATACCTATTTTGAAGGCCTGGAGGATTTTTTTTTAAAAGTGGTATAATGGCTTTGGAATCCAGATGGAATAAGTGCAAAAAAAAGACCTTAACGGGGACTACGTAGAGAAGTACGTTTTTTGTAAAGCAACTGCCCAGTATTTCAACCTTTTATCTACCTCCAAAGAGATGCATGCGGCTTGCAAGTCGCGGTTTGTCGACCCCTTGTCCATCGGGACTGCGTCTTGGAAACCGATACTGATTTATAAAAATAATGTTAGGTTGTCATCCTGTTTTGATACATCCTAAACGATTGCTCCCGCCTCCCACAGGTGACCTCGGAGGCTGACGTGAAGACAGCGTTGCAGAGCACTAAGGACCGCTTCGGACGCCTCGACGTGGCTGTAAACTGTGCAGGCATCGTCTCCGCGCAACGAATCTACAACTTCAAGAAAGATCAGCCTTTCGACCTTAAAACATTCCAGAAAACTGTTGAGGTAGGGAATACCTGCAGTGATATTGCGAAATTGCATCCTGAGTATCCCGATACATATTGATTGGCGTATTTTGCCAAAGGTGAAACTTCTATTCACAGCCTCTGAAGTTCAAGTCTCGGCGGCGTTAATTTTTGTACTTACGTTTCTACTAGTTAAAAAATAACATTATAGGTCCCCATTGAATTGATCTTTTAATGTTTCAGGTGAATCTTGTGGGTACGTTCAACGTGATCCGGCTGGCGGCCGGCATGATCGGCAAAAACGCGCCCGACGCGGACGGCCAGCGCGGCGTCATCGTCAACACTGCCAGCGTGGCCGCCTTCGACGGACAAGTAATTACCTAATTTATCTTATCAAATAAGTATCACAAAACAAAAAAAGAACGAGAACAACCTTTACGATTCAAATTATGAAATTACAAAAAACGATTTAATAAGTAAGTCCTAGCACTTGGAATTAAAGGGTCGAATATTCTGTGGTCGAATAAGGAACAAGGGAAGGAGACTTCTCGAGCCAAGCCTTGTCTTTTTTTATATACCACGTCGGTGGCAAACAGGTATACGGTCCGCCTGATGGAAAGCGGTCACCGTAACCTATGGACGCCTGCAACTCAAGGGGTGTCAGATGCGCGTTTTCGGAAATCTGCCCCTCACTGATGTTAACCCAAACATTCTTGGAATTAATCGTAGACCTTATGATAAAATTGATAAATCAGACATTAATAGGTAAGTACATTGCGTAAACTCGCCAGGTTTTCGACATGCTATTACACATTGCTCTAATCTACCAACCACACCGAGAATATAAAATACCTACCTTTGCAGTAGATAACGTTGGGATTTGTTATTGCAGATCGGGCAGGCAGCGTACTCTGCGTCCAAGGCGGGGGTGGTGGGCATGACGCTGCCCATCGCCAGAGACCTGGCCAAACAGGGGATCCGCGTCGTCACCATTGCCCCGGGTAACTTCACACATGCTTTTAAAGGATGATTCACATCAGATTAAGCCGGGGCCGGGTTCTAGTCAAATGTACAATACAGAATAAAAATGCAAACAGAGGTCAAATTCGCTTAGGGGGCGTCCATTAATCGCGTCATACTGCATAGGGGGGGGAGGGGGTCATGAAAAAATCACCAAATATCACCATGGGGGGTTGGGGGGTTAGGAACATATCACGTGTATTTTTTTTGTTACACTAACGTAAAGAAAAAACATATTTCTGAGCTATTTTTATATCAACTTTTACAGTCAGAACTTGCGTTGTGCAGTGCAAAGAGAAAAGAATAGAATAGAATATAATTTATTCGTGAACACAGTCAAGATTAATTACACATTACAACACAAACAGAAAGGAATGAAGTGCCACGAAATGGCCTCATCTCAGCGTGTTGCTGGTGACTTCCAGCGCTGATTTTCCGATGAGACCATCAAGTGAGAAAAAAAGAGCTGTGTGCAGTCGGTTATATTTAATTCTCAAAGATTTTTTTAGTTTGCCCTCATCACGTGTACACGGACAGTCGGTTATAGACGGTCAACCTAATCATGGCACTGTAAAAAGGCGGCAAATTTGACAAATGTGAGCTCACCGGCCAACTGTCTTAAAAAAACGCATGCCTTCCTAAACCTTGACTTTGGCGGAATCATAGATGAGCCATAACACTTAAAAACCAGCTAAGTGTGAGTTGGACTCGTGTTGCAAGGGTTCCTTACATCACAAGAAGATCTTAAGCGCCTTCTTATTTCCTTTACGAGCGATTATTTTCGAAAATATTATTATTTTCAAAAAACGATTGTAGTAAACCCTTATTCATTTTTAAATACCTATCCAACAATATATCACATGTTGGGGTTGGAATGAAAAAAAATCAGTCCCCACTTTACCTGTAGGGGGGGGGGGGGTACCCTAACAAAACATTTCTTTCCACTTTTTATTTAACCACTTTGTTGGCGTGATTGATATACATATTGGTACCAAATTTCAGCTTTCTAGTGCTAACGGTCACAGATTACCCGCGGACGGACGGACGGACGGACAGACAGACAGACATGGCGAAACTATAAGGGTTCCTAGTTGACTACGGAACCTTAAAAAGACGAAACAAAACTGAATGTACATGTAATATTCAAACGCACTCAACACTTTCAAAAGATTACTCCTTGCAGCCCCAAGTGAGTGAAATTCGTAATTCGTAATTTAAATTTTAATTTAGGCTTGACTATATATTTCTAATAGGTTTTCTTGTTATCTATACATTAAAGGCTATATCGGGTAGTTTTTTGAAAATTTTATGCTAATTAGTTTTGGAGATAAGGGAATGGTCATTTTTGCCTGTTTTCTTAAATTACTTGACTAAAAATTATTAAAAACATATATTTTTGAAATACGTAAAAGGGCCATTTTTTTTTCAAAGTTGTCCACCCCACTTTTTTTGTAACATGGGTATTTTTTACGCGATTCATATTCAGAATCGCGAGGTCTTTTGATCGTGATAGGAGAAAAAAATGTCCCAAGATTTCCATATTTTTTTTAGACCTTCCATTCCGTTACCGCCATACAAAATGTATGAAAAAATGGTAACGGAATAGAGTAAAACCTTGGGACACTTTTTTACTCCTATTAGGATTGAAAGAGCTCGCGATTCTGAGTGGAAAGCACATGAAAAAATCCAAATAAAAAAAAGTGGGGCCCAATTAACGCTCTTTCATTTGATATGTAACACGCTAAAAAACTATTTCAAAAAACTTTGATTTCTAATTTTCACTTTTACCCCCCAAAAGTATAGTTGCTTTTTTATTTTATTTAAATTACATGCCCGTCTTTGGGTCACAATCACAAGTTTACATATGTGTGCCAAACAAGTTAATCGGTTCAGTTGTTTAGGTTCAGTGGTTTCCTTTTTGAGGTACGGAACCTTAAAAATGAGGGGGCAAAGGTTTAATTCTCATAGACAATTTGAATTTCGCGCCAAGATTTGGTTGATTCGTGGGTTGGAAAAAAGTCTACTTAAGGTGCCAAAAAATTACACGTCATATTGGCCAGGGGGGGAGGGGGTCCTGAAAATATCACCAAAGATCACCATGGGGGAGGGGGGGGGTCTAAAATAAGCCAAAAACGTATGACGCGATTAATGGACGCCCCCTTAAGAGGATACGGTAGCGAAACTGCTAAAATGGAAAGGAGCCTCCCTTTCAACTTGGGAATTTTAGTTAAATATACAAGTATTATTAACTAGATTTATCGAAAAAAAAATTCTCCATTAAGAACAACTCAGTCAAAAGATATTTCAAAAAAATCTTTAAAATCGAGGTTCCGCTCTCGACTCTTTCCTCCTTCAAAACTTAATTACTCGTAATCAGAACGAAATTTGAGAATCTGAAAACTAGCACTAATTTAATTCTAAAATAAGATCCATTTTGAAATCCTTAGTTAAAAATATCTAAACTACTTATAACAAACAAAACAAATTAAAACTATTCTAAAGTAAAAGTTAACAGCTAAACTAAACTAAAACTAACTTAACAATTAAGTTCCGTTCCGGCTATCACCTGGTCTAAAGGTGCCAAAAATGCTGGCGGCATTGCCGCGTTGCACGGCCAGCGAAATTTGTTGGACCAGGTAAGAGCCGGAACGGGGGTCGTTGCCTCTGTCCCGTAGACGCCGCCCCAAAGCTCCAATAAAGGCCTTGGCCTCAGCACACCAAGGCCCTGCCGTCTCAATGGCGACAGGGACAAAATCGTATGCCGGTACTAAGTTGGAATATTTCGTTTTTTTTAAATTAGTTTTAGAATCTGAATAACAATGAAATAGTCTATGTCGGACCGTTTAGCTTTTTTGGTTAAGGTGGCTCGCTTAGGTTACCCGAAGCTCAGGCTGCGTTAGATGGCGTTAATCTTCAAATTACCAGTCTTATTTTTTTTGTGGAGTCGTACAGGCATTTATATACTTTCAATTATGCTTCGCGAACATTTAATATTAAAATTGACGTATTACAACAAACAGTCAACTTCTCATTGTAACATTAATCCCCTTAATGTAGATAAATTTACTATTTTACACTATTTCTAAGTACCACTCACACATACAAACAGTGTTTTTGTATTCCTTCTAGTCGATAATTTCACGCGGCGACAGCTTGTTTAAATAGCCTTGCGGTAAATACGTGCCATCGCATGATTTGCATGGAAGTACTGGGTTCGAATCCAGGACTTTTTCTTTTTTTTTTTTTTTATACTACGTCGGTGGCAAATAAGCATACGGTCCGCCTAATGGAAAGCGGTCACGGTAACCTATGGGCGCCTGCAACTCAAAGAGTGTCGCATGCGCGTTGCCGCCCCATTAGAAACTTGTACACTCCCCTTTGCTGCGTGTGCACAGCAAAAAGGAGTGTACAAGTTCAAAGGAGGGTTTGGGTTGCCGACGACTCAAAGGACAATAGACGGAACAAATTAGTTCCGTAAGTCCTCCCGTCGTCAGCACCCCACACCCTCGTTGAGCTCTGGCAGCCTTACTCACCGGCAGGAACACAACACTATGAGACACTATTTTTTGTTTTATTATTATACATAAATGTATATGTACTCGTACAGTAGTTACTGAGCGTTAACCACAAAAAAAATCAAAAACCTTTCTCTTACATGGTAATAATTTTTGGGTTCGTCGAACTCAGAATTTCTAACATAATATCCTAATCTGATATTTTTAAATATTCCAAAAAAGTATAGATAAATTTTAGTTTCTAAACTACGATTCGAATGATTTTTTTTTCTAATTGTTTATTTTCGATGGAGCAAGGGTATTCAAATCGCTTTTGAAATCTTAAATTAGTAAATGAAAATGCAATAGTTAACTGAGTAACGTAATGCTTTAAAAACTCAAGTGGACTTTTTTTATCTAAGGTCGAGTAATTTCGATAAAATATTATATTTAGCGAGGGTGTTAAAAGTTGTGTTTTATATCACAACTTAATAAATAGAAAATCAAAATGACAATAATAATATCAATAGGTTCTCTAAGATAAAATTGATACCTTCGGCTCTCCATTCTTGCTCGGTCAATAAAAAATACGAAATTTATATCCAAAAAAATACAAAAAGTTAATAGAATCCTGGGAATCGAACGCACCTTCACGGCGTGACAGACGACTGTACACCAACGACGCCATTATATAACACGCTGTTCCCGACGAAATTGGGCTATACATATATAATTAATTAAATATAAATAATAATGTCAAATCCATACTAATATTACAAATGGGAAATGGTGTGTGTCTGTTTGTTTGTCCGTCTTTCACGGCAAAACCGGAGCGACGAATTGACGTGATTATTTAAGGGGATTTAGTTGAAGGGATGGAGAGTGCCATAGGCTACTTTTTGTCTCTTTCTTACGTGAGCGAAGCCGCGGTCAAAAGCTAGTTTATCAAAAGCGGTATAAAGCTGTATAAAGCGGTATAAAGCTGGTTACTCTATAATCTGAAGTGGAAGAATTCGTTGTTTCACCAAAGATAATGTGTGTTTGTTTGTTTGTCCGTCTTTCACGGCCAAACGGAGCGACGGATTGACATGTTTTTTAAGTGGAGATAGTTGAAGGGATGGAGAGTGACATATGCTACTTTTGTCTCTTTCTAACGCAAGCGAAGCCGCGGGCAAAAGCTAGTACAGCACGGGTAGCATGGTCGCGCGATAGACGATAAAATATCAGGCCGTCCCTGTCGCACTATTAGTAAGTGCGATTATAGGGACGGCCAGATGTTTTATCATTTATCGCGCGACCATAATTGCCTGCCTGGACCAGATTATATTGATGATAATTATTATTTGTAACCATTTAGTTAATATTGTCTTCAGTTACCGCGATAGTTACTCATGAAATAAAAACTATGAAAACGGATTAAATCGCGTATAATGAGTTTAAAATTCATCCCAATGTTTCAAACACTTTACAGCGTTCGTGGTCAACGGGTGACTGAGGAAAAATTACAATGTGCAAAAGCTACCCATATTCTTGTATATAACCATTTAGTTGTTGAAGAAAAACATTCACACAACAATAACATAGGTCAACCAGCTCAGTAAATGCAATACTTTACTAATACTATGCCCACACTATGACCTATGTATAATGTATTATACCAGACGTGTAATATTTTATTTTATCAACAAAGGCATAATAAAGGATTGTATTGTATTTTTGTATGAAAATAAAAAATAGGAAAGCAATATAGTAATAGTCAAATATTCCATTAAAAAAATAAAAAATACTTAATAAATCCATAAAAGTTCAAATGATTAAAAAAAACTTCGGATTCGAACCCACGATCTTGTGCATCATAGTCAGTCGTTTGACCGAGACGCCATTTCGATTTACATTAGCAGTGTCGAAATACACGATATGTATCTTTGTTGACAAAATGCGTCATTATTTCTGAGTCTGCTTGAGTTAACTAAACCAATATCTTTAAATAATTACTTGTCAAGAGCCAAATGTCACTGATGACAATGTCAACTAAAAATGCGCGAAATATGACGGCTCTGTGTCTGTACACAAAATTTGGCACGCACATTTACGTAAAATTAATAAAAAATTCACAAGGATTTGTCCATGATTTCTGTATGAAACAATGTATTTCATTCACTACCGCGACGACGGATAATGTATAGTAGATGTATGCGCATATTTTTATTTAGTTGTAGTGTGCGGTGACTAAATAAATGGTAGATGTTTTTTGTATGGAAAGCGAGCCACCTTAATTGTTACCAATCTTGAGTATCACACCTTTTTTTGCGCCACAATGAAAAAGGCCGTTTTTGGAAATTTTTGATTGGCTCTAAAAATCAAAACGGTCCGACACAGATAAAAATAATAACAATCTGTGTTGAAAACAATCATTGCTCTATCTTCAAAAACAGGGAGGAAATAGTCGAGAGCGTTTGTATGGAGAATTGACCCCTACCGTATCGTCTTAATGTGATAGCTTTTAGGTTTTAGGGACGCCCGGTAGAATAATGATTTTAAAAATGCAACTTTTCGGTCAGGTTTGTTCCGGACTCCCATGATGGAGCAAATGCCGGAGCCGGCCATCACGGCGCTGGAGGCGCAGGTGCCGTTCCCGCCGCGCCTGGGCCAGCCCAGCGAGTTCGCGCAGCTCGTCGACGCCATCATACGGAACCCCATGCTCAACGGCGAGACCATTCGGCTAGACGGCTCCATACGGATGCAACCTTAACCCTTCGTCTGAGTTTCATAAGGATCCTAACATAAGGCGTTGGACTTAAAAAAATTATATCAAAGTTATGACAATTTGTTGACAGAAATAAACGAGGGGCTAAACTCTCAAAAAGAACCCTCCAAAATTTTAATTATTATATTGTAGATAGTTTGTTTATATAATATAGCCTCTTGCCGCCCAATGTACAATCAGATGTGCATTTGGTTGCAATGGAATTTCTACTTTCATGTAAACAAATAAAGTAGAATTTCTTTTGTTTCTTCAATTTTTCGAACAAATGAAACTCAACTCAATTTCAAGTTTACCTAGAATCAAAATCCCATATCAAACATTTTGTATGGTGGGCGTTACGAGGATAGAGGTTGTTTGTTTGTTGCTTGCCATAAACGCGCTTTGTAGGCAGGTTAATTCATACAAAAATACAAGCAAGCGATAAAGTAGGACCTTTGACTAGACCACGATAGTCGAATGAGGTTGTGGAATATTCATAAAATGAACGAAATGGACCAAAATAATTACAAAAACAAGCACATTTTACGCTAGTTTTTTGGACACTGTTTTCAGTACCTAAGTAGGTATTTAATATTTTTCTACTTTACATATTTTATGATTAAAATGCATATAGTATACATAGTAATTAAAAGGAGCAAAGTTAATTATTGCTAAACGGCTTATGTTCCAAAATTGAAAATTCTAACTTTGGATTTTGAGAGACGCATGGGTCCCCAAGGCACGAGGGATGGAAAAATTGTGCCCCAAAATACTTTGACACACTGCGCATAAAGTACAGCTTAATATTATTTCTTTATCATTTTGGGAGTCATGCTGATTCACACCACGAAGCTCTGAAATAAATTAATTTGTAACTTCAAATCTTTTGATTTCATCTACCCTAAGATCAAAGTTAGGGCAGATACAGACGGACCAGACTATCAGTCTTGGAACCCTTGGACATGAATACGGATGTCCATGTTATCTGAAGGACTGTGCCACCAGGAACCTTACGAATACGGGTGAGAACTTGAGAAGGGTCATAGAAAAATAGGACATACCATATTAAGAATTATATTTGCAGTGCCCTATGAATGCATAGTACCGAATACTGATTTTAAGGACAAAAGTACAAAGTTTAGACGACTCTAGCCGCAGTTTTGGGCCCAAGACAAGCAGTGTCATGAAACTAGTGATGTCGCTAAACTTACCCAGTCAATACGTAAGATAATGGCCGAGACGTCAAGATCATTAACGATTTGGAAATCAAAATCAAGGAGAATTTTAATGACTCGTAATGAGTACCAAAATCAGAGTGGTGCTAATAATGTTCCAGTCAATGACCTCAGATCTCAATTAGTGTGTTCAGTCGCGATCGGGCAAAAGAAAGCGGACAAGGTCTCTCAAAAATATCATAATTATGCATATATTGTCAAGGAGCATGAGTGCATGTTTAGATATTTTTGAGCACCTCAGCTGCTCCGATATATCTGGTGGGGACTGTAATATACCGAGTCCTACGTTTCGGAAATGTTGTCATATGTGACCATCAATGTAATGTTTTATAGAGGAAATAAGCTGGCAATATTGATAAATTGTGCAAATTACTTCAGAGCAGAGCATAATAAAACACATATGTATCAGTATCACCTAATATACCTTTTAGTGTATAAAAAAATAACTTATTAAAATTTTCTCCTTCACTAGACTACAACACCAATAAAAAAATTGTGAACGATTAAGACGAATTTACGTAAGTATATCCCGGTTTCAATCTGCATACTAGTGTAAGAATAGCACCAGAGTACGGACACTTCGCTGTGGACGAAGACCACCGTGGAATAATTATCATCTAATCTAACTACTATATTATCCACAGCACTATACATTATCTACCTCGCACCAACCCACCTAGACCTGATTTAGACGGCGTGCGAACTCGCATGCGATTTTAGTTACATTGCGGGCTGTTGAGGTTACATACAATTTCGCACAGCCATCAAACACCGCAATGTAATAAAAACTCGTATGCGAGTTCTCGTAACGTCTAAATAGGCAAAATTATACATTAGGACTTGCTAAAGCAGGGTTACAAATAAGAAGCCAAATGTGTAAACGAAAATATCATTTATTTCTACAATAACGGGCGGCGGCGCGGGCGGCGAGAGCGCGGCCCCCGCCGCCGACGCGCGAGCGTCTCACAATGTTTCTTGATCACCATGGAAATAAATACACAGCGACACACAGCCCAAACGACGGCGCGCCGCTATACATGTATCTATGTTGCCGACTAAAAATAGGTCGAGTTTACAATTACAAACTTAAGACATCTCTAAACAAAATTTACAATTAAAATAAGTTTAAAGATTTAGTGACAACATTAACTATTTTACCTTATAATGGTATAAAAGACGTAATGTGAGGTAATGACACAGTGTAGCGTGGCTATAGTACTTTACCCCGGCGAATCCAATCTCACTGAAACTGTATTGCGGTGACATCAAAACGTACTTTCCTTGAATATATAATTATTAGGACTAGCCACTGTTAATAATATCTCTATTGGTAGGCTTACAAGGGCACAATAAATAGAAACTATAAAATAAGAGTACCTATAACAAAAAGGTACCTATCTAAACAATAGCAAGTAAAGTAAATATATTAGTTTTTTAATAGTTTCCTTCCTGTAAACCGAATTCAAAAATTAAATCAAGTATATGCCTTGTTTCATTACTGAAAAATAGCTCATTTTTAACTACTATTGAGTAATGTGTACTGCGCCCGTGACTACCTACACACTTTAATAAAAATATCTGGGCGACCGAGCTTCGCTCGGTTCTATTTTAATATATCACGTCTTTAGATAAAAAAAAAAAACTCTTATAAATACAAAAACAAAAAAAAAAGACAAAAAACAAAAACTTAATTTCTGACCGGGATTCGAAACCCTGACACCTACGATCTATCTGCGTACATTAGACCGACCTCGTGCGACTGAGCTAAGCGGAATCGATGCGCGCGCGGCGAAATTAAGGACCATATTTTACGTTTACAAATGCGAAAGAAAAACTCATGAAAACTCGAAAATTCGCGTTTTCCGGGATCTAAGGCTACGCTAGATCGATTTTTCACCCCCGAAAACCCCCACAAAACAAATTTCAGCGAAATCGTTAGAGCGGTTTCCGAGATCGTCGGTATATATAAATAAATAAATAAATAAATAAATATACAAGAATTGCTCGTTTAATAGTATAAGATAATCATGTATGGATTAACAAGTTAATAGTGATGCTTAGAGAAAATAGTGTGATGCTACATTTCCGTTTTGGAGCCACGGCAACAGCGATCATATCGCTTTCGTTCAGTCAGAATGCAATCAGCCTTACAACAAGCCGTATGGCGTAACTTAGAGGTGTACTTATGTATATTATGATAGTTAGGGCGGCTGGGCCGCCGAGTTGCGAGGTGCGTTCCTCGCCCTCAGACCAGTGACGCGTAAACAGCCCTCAGCTGAATCAAATACAACAATTTTAATATACTAACAGCAAATGCGAATTGCATTGGTATCCTTTAGCCCATTATTCAGAACCAACAATAAAATAACCGTTTGATAGCTCGAGTAAACTTTTTTTAAGTTGACCTAACTATATTTACAATATTCACGAATAAGAACTTACAGGCGCGCAAAATAAAGTTAGGTGCAACTGAAATTAACGCTTAGGTCCTTAAAAACTTATTAGCTAATATGAACCCTCCAGGCATCGGCATGTCAATTCGCTCAAATTCACGTCCTCACAAAAACTTAACCGAGAGAATACTATACACAGATTAAAGTTAAACAACACATCGACTGAGATTAAATCTAACTTATCGTTAATGAACAACAAAGTGGTTAACTTACAAATTGGATCGCCTCATGTAGCGTTACCATTAGCGTTATTTTGGAATGTGTGCGACGCGCACGCGCACTGCACCGCAGCGTGCAGCACTCGCGCCGCGTCGCCGAATCTGAACGAAGCGACTCCGCCTGACCAATCATCGCTTACAACTCAACTCAAATGTACATTTATAACACACCAAGTGTATATTTTCAAATATGTACTTACTTTGTAATTTATAAATATAGATATTTCTTACACATACATTAAAATACAACTTTAATCTATATATTACAACCTAACTTTTAAAAGTAAATAGTAGGTTTAATGTTTATATGTATAGAATAACTCTTAATTGGTAATGATTTCATTATGTTGTCGATAAAAATAAGCAGATAACAAAAAGTGAAATAGCGATTAAACTGACTAACTGAAGCTAAAATTAACTTATGAACACTGGCACCTTATTGTTGAACCGTTTATTGTCTAAATTAGTAGTTTCATCGAGAAATCAGAAATATTGTACTTGTGGAGAATGGAGGGCGTTTCCCGACCAACACTGTCGCGAACCCTGTACAATTGCCTAACTAATGGCACGCCACTCTGTAACCATGCACTTCACCTTGGACCTTCATTGCTTAACCTCTTGTATTTGACGTTTAAAGTAACAACCTACTCGCAATTACATTATCACAAAACATGTATGTTTGTACCCAAAGCTCCCGGCGCCGTCCCGGAGCCAGTGAAAGATTGTCGCGATTACGTACAGTACTGTACCGTATCGTAAGTACATACCAATTTATATTTTTAGTTTACGCGGTTGCCGAGTAGACTTAATGAAACATGACAATAAAATTAAGACACATTTATAAAAGAAGTTTTACTTCTCTTATATTATATATACTTATAAGCATTTGATTACATACGTCGCAAATATCGTCAGTCGCTACGCGCTGTGACTGCTGCTCGCGCCATATCACTTGTTCGAATTACATCAGAACACGAGTTAGGTATAGCAAACTAATTGTCTCACTAAAACTCCTTCCAATATACATAGAACCTAGATTTATATTCAATCATGTTATATTCATTGTAGCACAGGTATTATATGAACTCAGTACCTATTTATATGTGTATGCTGGTAAGTAGATTTTCCCTTGCAGTTGTAGTCTACTGGTACGTGGCACTCGTCACTCACGATACAACAATACTTGATTCCCCGTATTAGCGCGGTACACGGAATACATATATCTGGTACAAAACATTAATACTGTTACGTTAAATATTAAACTGCAAAATCACGTACAAAAAAATACTGTATAAATGGTAACATATTCGGTAAAATTAAATAAACACAGGAATCAAAAATTGTGGTTTAAATGGCTGCATATAATCATATTTTATTCAATAAGGTAGGAGAGCTAGTGAACCATAGTTATGATGGGTGTTCTTGGCCAACACCCTCGAGCCCTTGGCGACCGAGCGACAGACTCGGCACAGCCCCGGCGGACCCCATCCCTCTGGCTGCGTTAGAGTCGCAACGCCTATTGCACTATGCCATAAATATACCATCACAGATTACATCGGCTCTGCCCCTGCATATGGGAGATCGAAAACTGTATAATAAGAATTAAGAATCACGACACTAATTAAAACTTCTCTGAATCTAATTGACATTTAAATCATATAAAAAATAAAACAGAATATAAAATGACAAAGCAACTTAACAAACTCGAATAACCGCTAGCAGTGTGTTAGAGATGGAAGAACTACACAATAACTAAATCTGATCGTACGTGGTTACAAAAGTGGGGATGGACGTTCAACAAACGTGCGACAAAATTTACAAACTTGTAAAACTTTTATGCGATATACCAATATACAGTAACATATTATTCGGTTGTTCAAAATTATACAGGAAATAATGTTTTTGTAATAAAATTACTACAACAACATTAGAAGGAACTCTTTTTTTACAGTTAATTTAAAGCAGGTACTACTCCTCATACAGTAGGTGTCGGGTTGCTGTTTATATGTCTAACATATATCAATAATAGGTGGTAACTATTGTTTTGTCGCAAACTAAATAGCAGGCGTGACTTGGACCAGTATTACTAACGATTACCCAGCGTAGTCGCTCTCTTGTCCCGGGCGGCCACCTACTACGCATCGAGAGGAACTCTTCATGGTCACAAAGAATATGAGCGCTAGTTTATATCGATTTCAATATATCTGAATGACTAAGGACTTGGAACACGAAACTTATTAATGACGATACTCGATGCTTGTGAATAAAATGTACTCAACAAAACGTAGTGAATGAATAGAGATTTAGAAATGTTCCTTTCGGCCCGTTTATTACCACTGGATCATTACTTAAATTTCGCTATTACTAAACTCAAATAAATCTCTAAAATATGTCATGAGAATAAATTTACAGTGTTCACTGGACGGTATTAAATTTAAAATACGGTGCAATAATTTTATACAAGAGCCGCAAAGTCAAATATGAAAATAACATTACCCAACATGTACTAACCTACTTACTCGTTGATGCGGCTTACGGTACCGTCGCACTTGGTGCAATGACACTATAAGATAGGTATTTAATATTAACATTTACTTACACAAACCGTCAATCACATTTTTGATTAATTAAAACCATCCGAACTAGACACGTCGCCTCGAGGCGAGCGCGGCGGCGGGCGCCGCGGCCGGCAGCAGCGGCAGCGCCAGCGCGCGGCGCCCGCCGCTCGACTAACCTTATATTACAAAAATAAAGATCCCAAAAGAATTGCAGCGCAGGTACCTACATAATACACAGTGATAACAATATTATATATAACCAATTTCACTTACAGATTGATCATTTAATTTCTTTACGTACACTACTATTTGATAGAAAAATACGAAATAATGTACTTTCATTTTAACATATTTTATATGTTAATAAAGAACAATATTTTTTATAAAAATACATCATTTTCCTTGGCCATTGGCCAGTAGAAACTAGTACCCATATTATCATTTAAAAATCTATGATTTTTAAGGCTTCTTTCAGTAGGTACGATGAGGGTTAATTTACATAATTTATAATAGTATAAGTATATTTAATCACGGTAAATGTGCTAGTTAGTTTTAACAAGGATTATAATTTGTACTGGTATGGCCGATAAACATAATTTGACATTATAATACAACAAATATAAATATTTGAGGGTTAATTTTAAACACGAATGTAACTTAGCACAATTGGTCTTATAGTTAGAATAAAACTTTTAAAATGTTACTTGCCAACTCTTAATAAAATCTGTAATAGTGAAAACCTAAAGCCGCCGCGCTTGCGGCCTTGTCCACTCGTGGGCTGCCGCCACCGCCGCCGTGCCGACCGCGGCCCTATACAATATATCACCATAGAACGCACACTTACTACTTGTCAAGTGCTTCCAAATTACTCAAATAATTACTCAATTGTGTATTATAATTTTGAACAATAGATTAGAAAAGACGGCGCTAGTATTAGCGCTCAAACCAAACATACTCGTACTATAGTTACCGTAATAAAACTAACAACTATTATTATACATATTTTTCAACTAACATTAAAAACGGTTTTTCATCAAATTTCTTCGTTTATAATCACAGACGCTTTCCTAAAATATGTATGTAATATTTCTCTTCACTAAGCAACAAAGTCCAAAGAATCTACAGTTAAGACATGTATTTACAATATAAAACAGTTTCAGTGAATACGCTAGAGAAGCCAAGCCATCGATACACTAGAATTATTTCGTACCTGACCCAAGTTACACTAATCGCTTCATTAGTCTTGCGCTTATTCGTATGGCACGTTCGATTGATCGTGAAAACGGACACATACTGCTAAAGAGCCTAAAGGATGCAAGAGTATCGATCATAACAATCATGAGCTTGCTGAAAGAGGCAACTTTAGTTTATTGATGTAGACCGGTATTAAACAACACAGAGTTGCAGCAACTGCAGGCCTCCAGTCAGGTGTCTATTTCATTACTGCAGGCACTACCTTGGCTTTATTAGGTCAGTCTAGTGTCCCATAACTAGTAAATCAAAACAACTTATGATCCGATATTTTGATGCCTTAAGTCTTGTCTTGTTTTAGCCAGATCAAACGTACGTGGTGCTCGATAGTTGTGCAACATGAAATATGAAATGAAAACAAACAAGCAAGCGCAAGAAGTAAGTATTGTTAGACTTGGCTGAAGAATTCGTCTGACTATTGTTTCTCTAATATGATCGAGCGTACAATTTGCTGATTATAATTTTGATTCACTCTTGAATGAAGATAACATACTGTTAAATAAATATTTCTGTATTTACGTTATGTAGATATTAGGTAGATAAATATTTGTTTTATCTTTTCGGACTAGGCACGCGCCGCACCGCCCAGCCGGCGCTCAGCGCAATAACTTATTTAATCACACACCAAATTACAAACTAAAGCTAAGTTAATAAGTAAAGTTTGTCGAACGACGCATCTGATGTGGTGTCGGCCGTGTCGGGGCGCTTGGCGCTTCTTCGGTCTTAACCTTACCCTTCACTGGGACTTCAAGATCTGAAAACAAAAATCACCAAAAATTTTAAACATTCACACTCATCTCTTTAACAAAAACAGACAAGCAAACAAAATAATATATGGCCAACAATTCTGTCTATATATCATATCCTATTTTTTAAAAGGAAAAAGTAAGAGAATGATATGAATGACTGATTTTTTTTGTTTTTCCAAATAAGTGTGCTTTACTTACGACTTATGAATGTAAGCGCTTTTAAGTTGACTCCAAAATTAGGCGAACTAAATTGACAGGTCATTATGCATTATGCAGCACTGTTATGTTGTTATAATGTTATTATGTTACCACACTTCGGCTAGTGCTGTTCATATCGATAGTTTAAAAAAACGGTTAAATTAGGGTATATCGATTTAAGCCGCGAGTGGCGATACTGTTTCGCAGTTAGTTCAAATCTAATAAGTATTTTAATACAATTTTAGTAATTCGTTGGTATTTCGTAAACTGTGTAATTTTATAGCAATAAACACTAAACTATTGGACTATTTCATTGTAGAAAGACAAATTACATTAATTAAATACATATCCAAATTGTTCATCATCTTAACGATATCGTCTATACTCATGACTATACACATTTTATTTGCTATTCGTGGTAACATTAAATTTGATTTGTCAAACTTATGTCAATTTAGTTCATATGATTCTGGACTCGACTGTATAGTATACGTGATTCATACAATATATCATATCATACATAGTTTCGTGATTTAGGTAGGTCTAATAACATTTATAATATATACATCTTATCAATGAAATCCAATAGATTCAGTAATGATGAAAGGTATACAAATGTAATTCTAAATAATATACCTCGTTGACTCGCAATTAAGGATACGAACTTCAACTAATTTAATACAGATCAAACATGTGGTTGTTATTCTGTCTAAACCAATTAATGATGTTTAGTATTCCACATTCTACTGTGAGTTAAGTTTTCTGGGACAGTGATAATTTTACACTTAAAACATTTTAAACATCTCAGAATATAAATATCTCCGGTTTGAATTCATAGTTACTTATACAGGTTGTTTGGCACATGAACCGACAAAATGTTTGGGGAACGGGTGTTATTTCCTTCCGTTTCGTCCTTGGAACCATGGTCCTAGGAGCCACGGTTCTAGAGATACTTTTTAGGGTTCCGTAGTCAACTAGGAACCCTTATAGTTTCGCCATGTCTGTCTGTCCGTCCGTCCGTCCGTCCGCGGATAATCTCAGTAACCGTTAGCACTAGAAAGCTGAAATTTGGTACCAATATGTATATCAATCACGCCAACAAAGTGCAAAAATAAAAAATGGAAAAAATGTTTTATTAGGGTACCCCCCCTACATGTAAAGTGGGGGCTGATATTTTTTTTCAATCCAACCCCAACGTGTGATATATTGTTGGATAGGTATTTGAAAATGAATAAGGGTTTACTAAAATCGTTTTTTGATAATATTAATGTTTTCGGAAATAATCGCTCCTAAAGAAAAAAAAAAGTGCGTCCCCCCCCCCCCTCTAACTTTTGAACCATATGTTTAAAAAATATGAAAAAAATCACAAAAGTAGAACTTTATAAATACTTTCTAGGAAAATTGTTTTGAACTTGATAGGTTTAGTAGTTTTTTAGAAAAATACGGAAAACTACGGAACCCTACACTGAGCGTGGCCCCAGCGCCGGCCCGTGCACTCGATCAGGGTAGAGCGAGTTTGAGTTTCGGCGCCCTTGGGAAGACGTTTTACGACGTTGATTAAAAAATCGCGAGCGTAGTGAGCGCGAAATTTTTTTCATAATAATGCCGTAAGGCAATACAGAATTTATGGATTTCATCACACAGAAAACGGACAAGGGTTGAACTTTCTCAGAGTCGCACCCTAGTAAATATAGTTATGTGGGGCTGAACGTCGATATCATCTAGGTACATAAAATAACAAACAAAAGTACTATAGTGGCCAAGTCAGGAAAGCAGACTTGAAATGAAAACGCGAGCGCTGCGAGCGCGGAATTTTTCGTAAGTAAGTAAAAGAGAACTGATGTAAATAGTAAGCGCGAGCGAAGCAAGCGCGATTTTTTTTACGGTGTTTTGACTTCACAAGGCGCCTATGTTCCCGACTTTTAGGCCTTATATTTCGCCATCACTATTATTTTCATAAAACTAAGAGTTATAATTAAGACATTAACTGCGAACGATCGTCACCGTCAGGATGTCCATTTCGGTATTTTGCCACTAAGTGCCCTTCGGGATCTTAGTCCTTTGAAGTTCGCTCATCTCCTGTGACTCACAAAATTGCGCCTCTCTGAGACTTTTCGCGCCTTTGACTTTATGAGGCACTCCACTTTGGACTATCGGATAGACTCATATTTTTGCATTTGGATTTAACGAAGTAGCTTTGTCTTTGGGCCGCAAAACAATGTGGTTCGTCAAGGGCTAGAATCCTCCTTTTACGGCGCCCTAGCAACAGCGCCCTTAAGAATGTTGGTATATGTTGGCTGTGTGGTGCAACTTTCCACTTAATCTGAATTACAAATCTAGATTTTCAATAGTTTTATTAATTCCAGACTCCTCTCGCCATTTTGTGATATGTGCGCGCCCACGCAATGTATAATTTTTTGTATGGATTTTTCCACATTCTCGATTTTGGCGCCCCCTTACCATGTGGCGCCTAGAGCGGCTGTTCCACTCGCTCTACCCTTAATCCGGCCCTGCGTGGCCCGACACGCTCTTGGCCGGTTTTTTTTATTTTTTTTCCTTATTGATACAAAATATGTTAATTAAAAGTAGGTTAAATTTAAATTCAGTTTATTTGTAATAAAAATCGGCCAAGAGCGTGTCGGGCCACGCTCAGTGTAGGGTTCCGTAGTTTTCCGTATTTTTCTCAAAAACTACTGAACCTATCAAGTTCTAAACAATTTTCCTAGAAAGTCTTTATAAAGTTTTACTTTTGTGATTTTTTTCATATTTTTTAAACACATGGTTCAAAAGTTAGAGGGCCCGGGGACGCACTTTTTTTCCTTTAGGAGCGATTATTTCCGAAAATATTAATATTATCAAAAAACGATCTTAGTAAACCCTTATTAATTTTTAAATACCTATCCAACAATCTCACACGTTGGGGTTGGAATGAAAAAAAATATCAGCCCCCACTTTACATGTAGGGGGGGTACCCTTATAAAACATTTTTTTCCATTTTTTATTTTTGCACTTTGTTGGCGTGATTGATATACATATTCGTACCAAATTTCATCTTTCTAGTGCTAACGGTTACTGAGATTATCCGAGGACGGACGAACGGACGAACGAACGGACGGACGGACGGACGGACGGACAGGCAGACATGGCGAAACTATAAGGGTTCCTAGTTGACTACGGAACCCTAAAAAAGCCCGTGTTTGCTATGCTTTAATTTGTAAAATCATTAAACAAATTATGCATTTAACACCATACAAAAACAAAGTTATGGGGCTTCGAATATCATATTTTGGATAATTTAGGAAGAAAAAGAAAAAAAATCGTATCTCCAGAACTGTGGCTCCTAGGACCAAAGTTCTAAGAAGGAAATGGAAGGAAATGACACCAAAAACCTCCCGAAAAATGTTGTCGGTTAATGTGCCCAACACCCTGTATTGAGGAGGCTATCCGATATTTCGCATACTTGGAAGAAGTTTTTTTGTGGCTTATCAACACATACTGTAGGTACTACACCGTACCCAAACCAGTAGCAGTGACGACATCTATCCTAAGTCTCCTCATTACTACACATGAATCTTGATATACATATTCGTACCAAATTTCATCTTTCTAGTGCTAACGGTTACTGAGATTATCCGAGGACGGACGAACGGACGAACGAACGGACGGACGGACGGACGGACGGACGGACAGGCAGACATGGCGAAACTATAAGGGTTCCTAGTTGACTACGGAACCCTAAAAAAGCCCGTGTTTGCTATGCTTTAATTTGTAAAATCATTAAACAAATTATGCATTTAACACCATACAAAAACAAAGTTATGGGGCTTCGAATATCACATTTTGGATAATTTAGGAAGAAAAAGAAAAAAAATCGTATCTCCAGAACTGTGGCTCCTAGGACCAAAGTTCTAAGAAGGAAATGGAAGGAAATGACACCAAAAACCTCCCGAAAAATGTTGTCGGTTAATGTGCCCAACACCCTGTATTGAGGAGGCTATCCGATATTTCGCATACTTGGAAGAAGTTTTTTTGTGGCTTATCAACACATACTGTAGGTACTACACCGTACCCAAACCAGTAGCAGTGACGACATCTATCCTAAGTCTCCTCATTACTACACATGAATCTTGTTAATGCTTAGTTGTATGTGTGTTAAGTGCAATATCTATAATTTAGTTCAGGTAACGTTGAAAGCCCTCATTAAACCGCGGCAGGGTACTGACATAAAGAGCGCCGTGAACGCAGGAAACGAATAAAATATTGCGCACCGAGCGAAAATTGTAACAGGAGATGTGAGGACGCATAGTTCAACAGTATACAGTGCATATGTATAATTGCCGTTTTATACTAATATCATATCTACCACTATGGTGTAAATGGTAAAGTTAAGGTCAATTTTGAGGCAAGGTAGGCTTAGGTATGCATGAAATTAAATGTCGAAGTTATAGAATGACACAATGCTAAGTTTCAAACGTTAGTAGTTACTAAGGTCATAAGGGATTCTTACTCTAACTTAACTTGACCTTTCATGTTTTGTATGATATAAATAATGGACCAATACTTTATTGAATGATAATTTTGTTATAACCCTTCCCAAAAGACAGTAAATGACATAGTAAGTACACTTATTTGTACCACCAAAACATAACAGACAGGACAAATGACATAGTCATTTACCGAGAAGAGTATTTAGTCCCTTACACACCACGTTTTCAGACATACTGTCTAAACCACCAATAAATTGTTCTGATATTTAGAATAAGATGAAAATTGTACAGTCAACAACACAGCTGTGAATACAAAGTGCCAAAATATGTATACACACCTTTATGTAGGTACAGGCAATACATATTTTAGGCACTTTGCCTGTATTCACAGAGCAGCTGTGTTGTTGATTGTACATTGTTGACCATTTTAAAAGTACTTATGGTAAGCCTATTTGAATAAAGAATATTTTGATTGATTGATTAATGTTTTTCGTACCGTTACGCTGTTAACCGATCCCAGACTTTTGGCGCTCCTTTCCTCATTATAATTTATTGTTCAAACTTCTCTGGGTGTTTCGGCTAGAAAACTATTTTATTATTGTATCGGCAAATAATATGTTTCATTATTTAAGACAGTTTTTTTTAAAGTAGAAATAGTATTAGGCTAAGGACTCCAACTAATTGTTAACAATGTAAGCAAGTACCTATTTCACGTAGAGTTGGACTTTCAGGAATCTTTTTTCGTTAATATGCTATAATAGTATGTATTTGATAAAGTGCTAATTAATTGAAAAGTTGCTAAATATGGAAACTATTTGTTTTATGAGAATAACAGAATATTCGGCTGTTGACTACGTGCGAGATGCGTGGTACAAGAACTAGCGAATAAGTAGCTCACGGCGTGTGTTGCTACAGTGTCTAATGTAAAAAAGCGACCCTTACAGGGTGTAATGCCTAGTGTTTAAAATACTAAAGCAATGATACGTGACTTATACCATAATTTGAAATGCTTTTAATAATAAGATGAAGCTCCGTAACTATTTAATTAGGCAAAAAAACTCTTAAACCTACAAAAATGTGTCCTCGGGCGATTGTTCTATGTAGTAGTTAATTTTATAGTGTCATCTGGTGCGTGTTGCATATTTTATACTTGTTAGCAATAAATATTTACAACCATCAAAATCACAATGATTCAGTGCAAGTGAACTTGGCGGAAGGGTTGAGAAGTCCATATATACTTCATATAAATCATATCTGTAAATATTCATTGGATATGATGGGAAATATGCCAATTTCTAATACTAATTTTAAATTGTTCCGCCATCCGGTTTCAGTAAGCGGAGGGTAAAGTGGGCATTCTCGTAAGCTTCGCTGTTTGTACATTGCTTACCCCGACCTGGGTGCCCCCTATTTCGCCTATCATTAATTCGCATAATATGAATTCGCATAACAGATATGGCATAACAATGAATAAGCATAATATTAAATATGCATAATAATTATTTGCATACTTATTTTCTGTATGGAGCAAGCGATTAGATCTATGTCTCACTTATTAAGCATTATTTTAAGCAAGCTTTTTTTTATGCCAAACGATCCCATTCCTATCGAAGATCAAAAGTATTTATGTAACTATGTCAAATTTCAAAAAAATCATGCATATTGTATGGAAAACGTTTTTCTCGATTAGTGGATTTTTGTGGAATTATTTTTTGGTACCATACAAGCATTTCATTCTTGATAGGAATGGGATCGATTGGCGATTGACCTTTTTTTCGCACCCTGTATGTTGTTTTCCAAAATCTATAAACGCCAATTTTCATAAATTAAAAATCGAAGGAAGGTATTCCTTAGAATCTGGTATCTGCCTTTACTGGCCCGCTATCTAAATACATCCTGTATATAGATAACATGTAACGTCATTACTTCACACTAACTTAAATATTTTTAAGGGTCTCTCACACTAATTGATTAATTTGTTATGTTGAAAACGAAAACAATTTGATTCGAATTTAGGGTCCCCCCCACACCTAGCGTCTCGCGAGCGTAGCGTCGGGCCAACTGTATGGCAAAGCCTGACGCCGCGTCGGTGCGACGTCGACGCAACGTCGACGCGACGTCTTTTTCCATACAGTTCCATAAGACCCTTAACAAAACGTGATATACCGGGTGGTTCCTGATAATGCACCTATAGAATTTAATGGAAAATAAAAATGAACACGGTATATAACATCACACAATCAGTTTATGTGGATTTTATTGAGATATTATTCCGTATTGCCTACACTAAAATCGCAAGGTATTTTTCATTAAAATTGATTTAAGTATATTTACTTAATTGTTTTTTTATTACAACTTAACTTGCCAGTGAAATATAATTTTATTGTATGCCATTTAATAATTCTACGAAGCAAAGTTATGCTTATTACTTATCCCAATTCATCGTTATAACAATTTACATTATGCGCATTAGCAATTTAGCATTATACGAATCTGATCTGTTGTGCGAAATAATGTTAGCGTATTAAACGTTATGTGTAATAAACGTTATGCCAATTCATATTACGAGTATTAAGTTATGAGAATTAATATAGACCCGCCCGACCACCATAAGAAAAAAAAAACAAATCATAAAACTGATTTCTAACGTCAGCGTCAAATATAAAATAACTTGCATGTTGTAACTGTTGCAAATGAAAGCAACCTAATCGAAATCCTGCGGAACAGAGCAATGGGCGTGCAAACACCGTGCGGGTGCGGAACAACGCAAAGGGAATGCTTACTCTAAATGGGCGAATGCGGCTCAATGGCGTCGCTAGGCAGGAAACCGCACCTGACACAGAGCAACATATCTATTAAGGTACCATCTAGCAGGTTACTCACGAACTAAAACCCAATAACGACATATCTCCTCGAGTTCAAGGGTACATCTGTAGTACTGTGTGTTACGTAATTATTGTAATGTAAGTTAAGTAGCAAAACAAATTCCGAGCTCCTTCACATTAAGACTGGTGAACGCCCAGGTGAACCTATCAACAGCTTATCCCACTTACATTCACAAGTACCAAATTGGCTAATTTTACCCATTATATTTACGTCAGTTTCGAAATCCATTATTTTTTTATTATTTTAACCTGTTCTGGCAATAATAAGCGACGAGCATTTCATAGAATTTTCATTAGGCAGTGGAAACACTAAATAAATCCGATAAGACATGATAATTTGTATATTCTTTTAAATGGATGTACGAGCACCTCTTTTCAAACAATATGTGGACATATTCAAACTATATGAATAATAGACCGCTTACCTACTTTGTCCAGCTAAACACCGTCACACCACTTTCTTTGGACGGTGTCTTTGGACTTCGAAGTGACAATGTTTAAATTCATAATATATAGAAAAATATTCGTAGTTCAAATTGAATTTTTATAACTTTGACATCAACTGCCCATGTCGAATACTAGTTCAGCGTCGAGCACTAGTACTTTCACCTTAGGTTTCGACTGTTAGTGCTTGGAGTAGAAAGTCCTCCTATATAAGATGTAGTAGAGGAGATATAGCCTTGGGGGTCATAATAATTACCACAGAACCGAAGTTTGGTTTTTTTAGTTCTTTGTGTGTGTCTTTTTGACATACTAAAAATATAGTAAAATATATTTATGCACAATGCGTTTTTTCGACCGCCAAAAGTTGTATGAAAAATTACTATGGAAAAAAAATCCTAAAATATAAAAATCGTCTCTGGTATCAACTTATGGGGAATTAGGCGGCAAATTTTTGTATAGCGTTGATGTTTAGCAAAAATATAAATATTTTTCACTATTTTGGTAAAATAAAAAATGATAAAAATCATAAATTTGATGAAAGGAAGTAATTAAAACATAAATTTCAGCAATGTAATTTTTTTCATATGTCCCACACCATGGTAAATACGGGTACGATCCGCCTGGTGATTAGCAGTTACGGTAGCCTATGACGCCTGCCAATCTAGAGCCTCCACATGCGCGTTGCTGGCCCTTTAGGGTACCTTTCCACTAGAGATGCGCAACGTGATAGTGTTTGATATCCACCAATCATGTTCACTGTTCACAAAGCGTAGCGCTAGTAGGAACGGGTTCGACTAAGCTGATTGTGGATATCAGAAGCATCCATAACACATCTCTGGTGGAAAGGCACCCTTAACAGTCCTCAGCTAGCTCGCAGGATAACGCGCGTCCGCGGGAGAAAAATCCTCCTATTGGGTAACCGTATTTACCATGAACTTGTATTTTGGTGGGGTTCAATATAAGTATAATAAATTGTCGCATCCCATAAAAAAACTGTCGATAAAGCATTATATCGAACACGAGAGAAAACCAAAACCTAATATTTAATAATCATCGGTTTTTCTAGTCATAAATCTGCGCATCCACACACCCTGGACTGGACCCGTATATGGTCGCACACTGCGGCTTCTTCTTCTTCAACCTAGCGTTTTCCCGGCCTAGCGCCAGGGTCAGCTTTCCTACTGTCTTCTCCACTTTGCCCGGTCTTCAGCATACTGACGTGAGATTGTTCTCTTGTATGTCCGCTCCCACGACGTCCAGCCAGCGCTTCTTTGGGCTACCGGGGCCGCGTGACTTAGAGCCTTGCACAGCGAGATTAAGGCATCTGTTTTCGATGTAGGCTTAGGAGGATTTTTCTCCCGCGGACGCGCGTTATCCTGCGAGCTAGCTGAGGACTGTTAAGGGTGCCTTTCCACCAGATATGTGTTATGGATGCTTCTGATATCCACAATCAGCTTAGTCGAACCCGTTCCTACTAGCGCTACGCTTTGTGAACAGTGAACATGATTGGTGGATATCAAACACTATCACGTTGCGCATCTCTAGTGGAAAGGTACCCTAAAGGGCCAGCAACGCGCATGTGGAGGCTCTAGATTGGCAGGCGTCATAGGCTACCGTAACTGTTAATCACCAGGCGGATCGTACCCGTATTTACCATGGTGTGGGACATATGAAAAAAAATTACATTGCTGAAATTTATGTTTTAATTACTTCCTTTCATCAAATTTATGATTTTTATCATTTTTTATTTAACCAAAATAGTGAAAAATATTTATATTTTTGCTAAACATCAACGCTATACAAAAATTTGCCGCCTAATTCCCCATAAGTTGATACCAGAGACGATTTTTAAATTTTAGGATTTTTTTTCCATAGTAATTTTTCATATAACTTTTGGCGGTCGAAAAAACGCATTTTGCATAAATATATTTTACTATATTTTTAGTATGTCAAAAAGACACACACGAAGAACTAAAAAAACCAAACTTCGGTTCTGTGGGAATTATTATGACCCCCCCATACAAATTCTCATTCCACTCCTCTACTAATGCGTCATAGCTGTAGAGCTATTTGTATTGTAGGCGGAAGGAACTGAATATTATCATAAAACGCTGTTAAAACAAATTGTATGGACAGGGCGGAATTCATACATATATTACGCTGAAACTCATAGACCATCAGACCACTTAACATCATAATTACGTAAATTACGATTGTGATTTTACTATGTACTTCTATATACACAAATTATATAAAAAATGGTTGACTTGTAAATCCATACTCATTTAAAACGTTTGCCATGACATTATACACAACACCCAGCCAGATTTATTCTTGTCCACACTTGAAAGTAATTACAGAAGTCTGAATAATTTAAAATAGCATATCAATTATTGATTTAATATACCTACACCTATATATTATAATTATCTACACATCGGTGGTGGCATTTAGGTGGCACTTTCCAGAGTTTCCAGTTGTTAACAGACAAGTGATGTGACAATGTTATTCCTGTGCCTACGAGTCGAGAAAAGGAAACTTATTAAAAAAAATAGTCATTTAATTTATGACATTCGTGATAAACAATTCATATTTTCTTCTACTTCAGAAAATCCACTTTGTGTTTAAGAAAACGATCTTTCAACCTTCACTGAGGTGATGGGTAAAAAGCTTTGAATAGAAGTTCTGGATGCTCTCTTAAGATTTTCTCCATTATCTATTGAAAATATCTCGCGACTCGTAATAATTATTACAAGGAAATGAATGACAATATCATGATTTTGATGTTTTAAAACTAGTAATCATATGTTAAGAGTTAAGACCATATAGGTAATACGTACATATGTTTTATTATTTTCTCTTCTGAAAAACACTTGTCACATTAAATACTCATGTATATATCACACAAAAAAAGAAGAGGCATTTTCAGGAACATTGTTATGTTCGAGAAGCAACTAAAAGAAATGAATAATTAATACCTAATCCCAGAACTACAATATTCCTGGTGAGATCAACTTAACATCTCCAAATAAGATTGAGTTAACTACCGATAGATTATATAACTATGCACTATAAGTACGTGTTCAACATTGGACACGATCACTAAGTTAACTACGAACTGGCCATCTTTTGTTTGTACATTTTAAACGAAAATAACCATTTAAACTAAATTATTTCGGAACAATTAAATAACCAAAGATAAACCGTGATTTATTTATGTAGCGTAAATGTCTTCATCTGTTTGGGATGCTATCATGAGTGTATGATGTAATATTGAAAAAATGTAAAAAGAAATATAATATGCACATATGAGCATATTACGGATCAATCAAATATAGAAATCGTAAACAATCTGAAAAAAAGAGTCACCAGCAGCTCAGATGTAAAGGGCAATAAGTTATACATAACACTGAAGCTCTTTCACACCGAGCTGCGCGAGACTTTTACCCATTTCACTGTGACCAGAAAAATAAACACCTATTACGATACATACAATTAGACAGTATCATATTTAAATATGTACTATATTTAAATACAAATATTCTGTGAAATAAGGAAACTAAGATGTAATCAAATATATGTAAATAATGTAGAAATTATTATGTGTTTTAGATGTGGACCAAGCTGCTTTATTTAACATTGCATAGACTTTGAAATTACAAAATGTGGCAGTGTCATTGTAAGTGTTTAATATATATTAAGATTTATGCTATTTACTATGACACGTTCACATTCGAAGTGTGTCCGACTTAATCAGCTTAATATAATAATGTTTAGGCACCACCCCCAGAATGGTCGAGAGATTTAGATAAAGCTTTGTTAATCAGTTACCACGCGTAATAAATGGCTTACTGTAAAATCACTGCAGGGTTATAAGGTTGCCAAATGAATGATAATATGTAAATACTATGCTGTTCCAAATCAGGATAATTATGTTAAATAAAATATGACGAATCATAAATATAGGGTTTAAAAAGCGGTGCCATGATGAACGATGCTGGCAACTCGTTCACAGTAACTACGTAGTAGTGATATGTTTATAAAATTAAGATAACTCCTTATGATATAAAGTAACGTACAATCGGTCTAGGGTCGACGTGTGCTCGGCACTCCGGTTAACCATTTCGCCCCCGTTCGGCCTAGAACGAGACATAACGTTGCATTTCCAATGTGAAGACTATTTAAATGCATACATGTATAATTATCATAATCATAATGATGGGTAGGGTAGGGAAGTTAGTGTCTGTGTGGGGGCAGCGGGGCGGGGCGGGGGTACTCACTTGCGTTTCGCGTGCAGCATCTCCATGAGCAGCGTCTGCGTGGGCGCCTGGCCCGCACAGTGCCGCTGGTACAGGTGCTCCTCGCCGCGCGACGCTAGAGCGTGGATCTCGGGCACCACTGTCACCAGCTTGCCGAACTTGTCCTGAAAGCGATAGGCAAACCTGTCAACGCTCACCATACAATAAACGATGGAGGACATAGTCGGTAACGTTGTCTCGTATGTTTTGTTCTTTTGATCTACCGTGACATTGGTTTAACTTTATCGGACAATAATTTTCAAGTTGATAAGTTTACTAACTTGACCTAATTCGAATTAAGTTAGTCATACTTTCTTTTTTGAGTAAGAGTCAAATGCAGGATTGATAGAGTTGACTGCAGTACCTACTCCAGAAACGTCTACATCGCAATCTATTCAATTTGACTTTTCTTGTAGTAATATGACGCTGCAAATGCCCATGTAATTATCAAAACGGATAATTTACGAGTATATAGATATAGATAACTTGCAGAATGTTGAGATTTGCTTCAGTAAAGTCGCGCTACAAAGCACTCTGCCCAGGCCAACTCTGCACAGCCTTGAAGGACGAGTATCATAAAATATCATAATAACTGGCAAAGTCACTCAGAAGTGGAAAAAGTTAGTTCAGGCGGCTATACGTTTCTGTCAACCTTATGTATAATGAAAAACAATTGTTACCTGTATATTTGGATAGCAGGTGAGCGTGTAATCTAGGAGCGCAGCTTGCACCGTCTGGTAGCCATCACGGACGCACTTGACGTTCACGATGCCCCTCACGTCTGAAACGTCAGGAAAATCCTTCAAGACAGACGACTAATCCTCTCAGTCGATTTCACTCGTGTCAAAAAAAAAGATAAAAAACAAGGATATAAATTATAAACTCATTCGCTCGATAGCGCAAAAAATATACTCGAACCTTTTCATAAAACAGTATAAATCAAACAAAAGGTAATGAAAATAAAATAGGAGTAAATTACTGACCGGGATTTAGTAGAAGAAGGAATTTAACGCAGATGTAGTCTGGGACGTCGAATTTGAGTTCGGCCAGTTTGTTCTGCAGCTCGTTGAAGTGGTCGGCCAGCGCGGGCACACCCAGCAGCCCCAGGCAGATGAGGTCGAACTTCTGCCCGTTGTGCAGCGTCGTCTCGTCCGGCAGCCCGTTGTGCATGCGCTGGTGCAGGTGGTCCAGCACCAGCATGTCCGACCAAGAGTTCTGGAGCAGCTTCATTTGATCGTCAACCTGCAACAACCCATCGCCGCGTTGCAATATTTACATTGCTAACGATCTCGTTGCAATGTTTTCAAGAAAAGAGAGGCCGTCATTTGGAAGACAAAAAAAAAGTAAAGAAGCAGTTTCATTGGTGGGTTATTGTTAGTAAGTTAACGCTTGCAGGTTTAAAAAACACTATAACATTATTAAACTGCCTCGTTACTTGACTTTATTGTGATTAATACAAGCATCTCGGTCTTAAATGAACGGCAAAAATTGGGACTTAGGTCTGTGGGTTTGAGGTTCATATGATGCAAAATATAAGTAATGCGACTGGTAAAATCAATTTGGCGTAATACTCGTTATCTGCGATCTGCGGTGGCGTCTGACAGCGCCGGGCGTACACGGCGTCATTCCGTGACCCACATTTTATTGAATTGCATTAGAAAACACAGGGCGGTGCGCGAGCGCGTTAAATTTGCAGTTTACGAAATGTTACAACTGAATTTTAGAGCTCAGCGCGATTGCCACACCGGTATCTTGCTCAACGCGATGAATTGAGATCGGCCCGATGAAATCAGAATATTTTATCTTTCGAATAGATCTTTTCAAAACTATTATTACCCTGTAACTGCACTTTAATTTATTTTAACCTATATTCTTACTTATTGTATATTCTTTGAAAACTACAATTCTGTGTTTGATTGGTCATTTTATTTGTAAAACTATTTTACCAGTTTATGTTTGGTTTATTTCAGAAAGCTCTTTTATATGTATATCAAGAAACCAAGGATTATCCTCGGTTAATCGCGACCTCAAGCGACAAATGCCGTAAAAATTTAGACATTGGGGACTAGTGTAATGATAGCGTAAGTCAACGAGACACAACGGACGTTTTACAAGAGCCGGTGTGAAGTAGGTCAAAGTCGGAATGGATTGCGGCGTGCCTGCTTACGTGACGAAACTAACATCGGGACTGAACCTCGTCTAGAAAGCCTATTTATGTTCTTATAACGTAAATCAGTAAAAAACTTTAACAACACTAACATTCCGAAGATACTACATACCGAAAGTTAGCGAATATGTTTAAGTTATATAATAAAGACAAATGTAGGCCGAACGGCATCGCGGCAGGAGTAATAGCAGTCAAACGAAATGTCGAATGTGTCTGTATTAAGTTTTGTAGAGCGTTACATTTAAGCAACTGCCATTATGACTTTATTGAAATGTTGTAACCCTAATGTTGTAATTCTGTAGCTGGAACAAATTACAAAGAGACTAAGATTTGAAAGTCTCTTCATCAATATGTAATATTTACGTGGCAAACTTAGTTTAACGGTACTATCTATCTAAAGCAGTCTTAAAAGGCAAAACGACTGTGCACTACATAAGCTGTACGTAAGCATTTCCAACGTTAAATATTTAAATGGTGCCATCTCCGGTAAGGGTAATTGCCTTTTATATTATGTGTGGCGACTTGGCGAGTAGTCAGCGACAATTCGGGGTGCTGACATCGCTTTTATTACATGTTTTTTTAGGGTTCCGTAGTCAACTAGGAACCCTTATAGTTTCGCCATGTCTGTCTGTCCGTCCGTCCGTCCGTCCGCGGATAATCTCAGTAACCGTTAGCACTAGAAAGCTGAAATTTGGTACCAATATGTATATCAATCACGCCAACAAAGTGCAAAAATAAAAAATGGAAAAAAATGTTTTATTAGGGTACCCCCCCTACATGTAAAGTGGGGGCTGATATTTTTTTTCACTCCAACCCCAACGTGTGATATATTGTTGGATAGGTATTAAAAAATGAATAAGGGTTTACTAAGACCGTTTTATGATAATATTAACATTTTCGTAAATAATCGCTCCTAAAGGAAAAAAAGTGCGCTCCCCCCCCCCTCTAACTTTTGAACCATATGTTTAAAAAATATGAAAAAAATCACAAAAGTAGAACTTTATAAAAACTTTCTAGGAAAATTGTTTTGAACTTGATAGGTTTAGTAGTTTTTGAGAAAAATACGGAAAACTACGGAACCCTACACTGAGCGTGGCCCGACACGCTCTTGGCCGGTTTTTTTAAATTCTGAATACGGTCTAATTATGTAGGTAAGTTCTCTTACGAAATATCTGTAACAGCCATCTGTGAAACTTTACGCTTATTTTGTATTTCATAACCTGCACAAAAGCAACTTTACTAATTAATTGAAAAGTATTCGAAAGATTGAAAAACAAAATCAAGGTATTTTTATTTTTAAGATGCATCTTATTTTTCTTATATATTTTATCAATCGATCATCGCGTACATAGATTAATACATATAGTGCGAAATGATTTTCCTTCGTTTTCTTACGGAAACGTACGAACGTGTCATACTATTTCAGTCAGTCTCACTTCAAGACGTATTGTCACTGTTTGAACTAGCATGAGAAATACCAACGTTTCCGGAAAATACGAAGGAAACCCGTTTTGCACTACATCTGTACAAACTGTTGTCTGAATATCTGGTCAAAAATCATAAAAAGAAACTCGACATAATTTAAATTTCGAATCGACTTGTGTGGTGCATGATTAAATAAAAACAACGTCATCGACCGGCCGTTCAAGCGGCCCAAGTTCATCGTGCTGTTATGCGAGCGACTAATCGTAACTGGTAACATTACGTAAGAGAAAGCGAAGAAAGGTTGCGTTCCGTTACGACCGGTGTGGTTACGCGCCCGCGGTAAAAAGTGCTTTCTCGGGCAACGCGGCCACGGCCAGTGTGTCAAGTGCGCCGGGAAAGTGCAGCGTTGCCGCCTCGCGTTACGTCACGACCGGAGGGAAGAGTCCGCATTGCTCAGCACAGCACTATATGCCCATTTTATCTCAATTTTATAGCATAACAGTAGCTGTTTGTTAGTGTATTTTTTATACCATAATTACCTAACTAAAACATACATACGAATCAAGAGTCACCGATCGGGCTGATATACCACGAACGGAAGAGCATTTTAAAAATCATTTATAATATATCTTTATAGTAAAGTAGGTATAGAGATTCGACGATGTCCTAATTTCTGAGAACGAGTCGTAAACAAGCCCCGCCGCTAAGCCGAAACAAAAATCGCTATTTGTAAAATGGACGCCGTCTGCGAGAGAGGGACAACTGTCTTCGTGCGGGATGGCAACGTCGCACGCCCACGTGACCGGCTGCGGTTCTTGCGTAAGCGTACGACGACCACGGCGTGGGTCCAACGATGTTCCCGCTTCTGTCGATTGCCTCTCGCTAATTGATCTCTAATACTTATTTATTTCATAAATACTAATAATGTATTTGTTTAATTGAGTGCACAATACAAACAACTCTCATGATATTTAAAAAAAAACTCAATGTTGGGTATTAAATTGGGCTATTGAAGATTGAGAATTGATACTGGGAACTGAGTTACAGTCTTACAGATTAATTTAGAAATAACTGTTTTTTTTTTGCCAGTAATTAATCCAAAGATTCAGATCTTCACCAGAGAGGTGGTGGATACGTCATTAGTGATGTATCCACCACCTTCGTGTTTATCTTTTATCGATCCTCTATAATTTTGTAAAATATGTTTTAGTCACCGATGAAGAGACAATGAATTGTACCTCGTAGGAATAATAAATACATAGATAATAACGATGGACCCGGTACGGATGTGTTTGATTGTAAAGACTGGCCGTCCCCGTACAGTCAGTGGCAGGCGGCAAGCGGCACGCTTGTTAGCTGGGGAGTTTATTGAAAAACCTTAAATTTTTTGACCAAAGCATGAAACTTGGCACAGTTGTTCCTTATATCAAAATAAGCCGATTAAGATCGGGAGCCTTCGGGAGCCTCCCCCCTGGGGCCCGGGAGGGGGGGTCAAAGTTCCGCTTCACCCGGCTTGGTTTGAAAAATTCTAACTTACCCCGTTTAGTTAATAGGTCATGTTTGGTATCGTTTTCGAGTAAATCAATAACGTAGAATTCGTTTTCAGTACTAAAATTATCATTTAATGGTAAATAAAATAAAAAAAATTAAAAAATTTGAAATTTTCATCCATGATTTACAAATTCAAGTCATCATAAATGACAAACTGTTTGCTTTTTCTATAAATAAAAAATATGACATGATAGCCTATTTAATATAGATTATAAAAAATATAACTTTTATCCACCTTTACTAACGTTAAGTTCCACAAAAAAATTACTTTAAGACGCGCGGCGTCGGTACGCCGCGAGCGTAATTTTAAAATGCCTTTATTTTAGAAACTCTATTAGACCCCGTTTAGCTATTAGGTCATGTTTGATATCGTTTTCGAGTAAATCAATAACGTAGAACTCATTTTTGGTACTAAAATTATAATTTAATGGTAAGTAAAATTAAAAAAAATTAAAAAATTTGAAATTTTCATCCATGATTTACAAATTCAAGTCATCATAAATGACAAACTGTTTGCTTTTTCTATAAATAAAAAATATGATAAGAAAGCCTATTTAATATAGATTATAAAAAATATAACTTTTATTCACCTTCACAAACGTTAAGTTCCACTAAAAAATTACTTTAAGACGCGCGGCGTCGGGACGCCGCGAGCGTAATTTTAAAATACCTCTATTTTAAAAACTCTATTAGACCCGGTTTAGCTATTAGGTCATGTTTGATATAGTTTTCGAGTAAATTAATAACAAAGAATTTATTTTTGGTACTACAATTATAATTTAATTGTAAATAAATTTAAAAAAAAATCATCTATAATTTGCAAATTCAAGTCAACAAAAATGTCAACCGTTTGCTTTTTCTCTTATGTCACCAAACACCCAGACAAGTTTGGTGGAAACTTTCTTCACGAACTGCTTGGTGTCTGATGACCATGGTCCAAATGTTTCAAATGCAATTGCCGCAAATATGTAGTTGTTTTTTAAAAATGCATATTTGCGCGTTTAAACTGGGCGTTTTGCAGCAGCAGTCTCTGGTTTCTGGGCCGAGCGTTAGACGTTGGACGGAGCCAAGGTATCCACACAGGTCACGCCCCACGCCAAGGGTCGTCCCAGAAACCAAGGCAAAAGCAAGCAACCATCAGGCCGCTTTCCGTCTGCTGCTGACAAGCCGACAGGTTCGAGGGTTGTCGGCATGTTCGCTGTGCCGAGAGCCTTGCGGATTAAATCGTTAAGTGCAGTGTGTCACAAAATTCGCCCAGCAATAGACTGGCAGTGGAGTCCGTGGTGTCCTAATGCGTTGGCAGCAAGGGTGTGGTTGGCATGTCTTTAGCCCCAGTCTTAGACAAATGGCAGTATATGATGAAGTAAGGCAGCCTCGGAAGGAGGTATGTTCTCCAAGTGTCGATCTTTTCTAGTAAAGAGGTTCTTCCGGCACTCATTCACTGTTGCGTAAGGACCCTTGATCTGAAACAATATGTGCATTGTCATTTTATTTAAACAGATTCTGCAACTATCAAATTACAACATTTTGGTGGATCACCTTCACTATTACACACTTACCTATCATACAAGATAATTACAAACTTTAGTAGAATCTGATTAGCCTATCTATGATATTGCTCCATCTCGTAATAGTTTGAAGCCTTGGGTGGCCATGTTTCTCCCTTGTTGATCGTTTCAAGCTGCGTTTATCGTACCTGTCCCATACTATGTCTAATCTAGAAACGTTTTCTTTTGGCTTTGAAGCTTAGCCAGGCCACTCAAGGTGTCAAACTATTACAAGATGGAGCAATATCAGAGGCAAATCAGATTCTACTAAAGTTTGTAATAATTTTCTATGATACGTAACGTAAGTGGGTAATACTGAAGGTTACGTGATCCACCAAAAAGTTGTAATTTGATAGTTGTAGACTCTAAAATGATAATGCACATATTGTTTCAGACCAAGTCGTTGCGCAACGGTGAATGAGTGGTCGAAGTACCTACCTCTTTAGGTACCAGAAAAGATCGACAATTGGAGAACATACCTCCTTCAGAGGCTGCCTTGGATCAGCATATACTGCGCACAGTGTACCAGGGGCCCATTTCTCGAAGCTACAAGTTACAATTTACAAGTGGTTGTTAATGTCTAATATGACAAGTTGGAAAGAGACTTCCGCTTGTAACTTGTAACTTTCAGTTTTGAGAAATGGGACTCAGGGCGTTCTTGTTTGGAGTCAGGCGTTGGCGTTGGTGCCACACCAAAATTTGCCAAGTCCGTCTTCTTGGGGATGGAAGGAAGAAGGAGACGAATGGGTACCACACTGGTCAGACAACACTGAAGTGGCCAGTATATGCTTAGAAGTTACAAGATGTAAATGTAAATCAGGTTGCAAAAACCGATGCAACTGCATAAAGAGGGTAGAGCCTTTTTTATGCAGTTCCATATGTACCCAGCTATGTTTTTGTGAAGGGAATGTATAGTATGAGTATGAGTATGAGTAATCTGTCAATTAGGACACCACAGACTAAACTATAAGTGCTAACTTTTCAGTGTTGGATACTCTATGGCAGTTCCGACTCAATTATAATAAGCTCATTATAATTGACTTTAGTTAACTATAATAATTTCAAAAATAGAACTTGATACAATTTCTATACTAATTTGCGATACCTGGCAAATTTTCCTGCATCTGAAACACATTTTTTTTATCTGTCGCGTTATCGGCCAATCAGAGACGGTTATTACAAACAATTGGTTGCTAGGTAATTCGATGTTGATACAACGGTGAACGACTCTATTGACATTAATTTTAACTTGCATGAATGGTGATATTTCCGTCCATTGATGATGAAGATGATGACTCGTAGAAAAAGTATTGTATACAATAGTGATATAATTAAGCTTTTCACTCTCGTACCGTACTACACATGGTACTCGACTGAAAAGTTTTGTATTATATCACGATTGTATAAAATACTGTTATATAAATTTCTTTCAGGATTCACTACAATTAATAAATAACAGGTACAGTCGGTCTTTAGATCGTGTGGTCCGACCCGAGTGTTGCCGTTGTCGACACGTCAATAATAATGAATCTTTTTCTATTTATGCATTAACACACCTCTGACACTGGCGATCAAATATATGAAAGAGGCGCGTTCCCCGCAGACAGTCTAAGCTCGCGTAGGTGAACGCGTACTATCCTTTGTGAATAGGCTTTAATATCATATTTTTATATTTATAGAAAAAGCAAACCGTTTGACATTTATCGTGACTTGAATTTGCAACTCACAGAAAATTTTTATTTTTTATTTTTATTTCATTTAACATTAAATGGTCATTTTAGTACCAAAACTAAATTCTACGTTATTAATTTACTCGAAAACGATACTAAATATGACCTAATAGCTAAACGGGTTCTAATAGTTTTTTAAAATAAAGGTATGTTAAAATTACGCTCGCGGCGTCCCGACGCCGCGCGGCTTAAAGTTTTTTTTATGAAACTTAACGTTAGTAAAAGTGGGTAAAAGTTATATTATTCATAATCTATATTAAATAGGCTTTCATATCATATTTTTTATTTGTAGAAAAAGCAAACAGTTTGACATTTATGATGACTTGAATTTGTAAATCGTAGATGAAAATTTCAAACTTTTAATTTTTTTTAATTTTATTTACCATTAAATCATAATTTTAGTACCAAAAATGAATTCTACGTTATTGATTTACTCGAAAACGATACCAAACATGACCTATGAACTAAACGGGCTATGTTAGAATTTTTCAAAGCAAGCCGGGTGAAGCGGTACTTTGACCCCCCCTCCCGAGCCCCAGGGGGGAGGCTCCCGAAGGCTCCCGATCTTAATCGGCTTATTTTGATATAAGGAACAACTGTGCCAAGTTTCATGCTTTGGTCAAGAAAAAGAAGGTTTGGCCTCTTTTTGTCGATAAACGTCCCCACTATGTGGGATCTTGACCTAGTTGACGTACTCGGCGCGGCGTAAGTATCGATTGCGACCGGCACCTCCACGTTGCTGCTTCACATGAACCTCAACCCACACTATCGATAACATACTCCGTTAACACAGAACTATTTCTAGAATATAATCGTTCGCATAGCTTTTCTGTAATTTAATCACATGTAAAATTCGCTAAGCAGTGCGATGCTACATTTCGCCAGCAAAATTGGTGTACACCGGGGAGCGGAATGGGGATTCGGGAAGGATTTTCATACTTATCTGGAAATTCACCTTTAAATACTTAAAGAACACGGTGTTTCTCGCCCAGTCCACTTGAGAAAACAAGTTTTGGTCCAGCACTTTACACATTAATTCGAAGAGATCAACTTCGCACTGGTTATAAGTTTGGCTCTGCAAGAGTCCGAAGAGTGAGTTCTGCCACTCGCGGTCGTCAATCGTCTGGACGAATTCGCGGATCATGGGCGAGACTCGCAGGGTTTCCGTGCTCGTGGGCTCGGCGGTGCTGGAGGGCGTGGCGGCGTTGGTGGCGGGAGCGTCGAAGGCGAAGGCGTCAGGCGACGCCGAGTGCGGCGAGTGCGCCTCCCACTTGTCGTGCGCGGGAGGCGGCGGCGGCTGCTGCGGCTGCGGCTGTGCCGCCAGCAGCGCCGGGCCCGGCGACGACTCTGGCGACGACGTCAGCGACGACACCTGCGGTATCTGAATCTCCTGCTTCACTGGCACTGACGCGTAGGGAGAGCCGAAGCCTAGCACGAGGCTGCCGTCTCCGATCGATCCTCGCAGTGTTTGTACTGCTATCTGCCTCTGTCGCATCATTTGTAACTTGCGAGCGCGGTCTCGTTTGTACATAGGGCCAAATTTGTTTCGCCCTCCCCGCATACGGTCTGCTCGAACAGCTGTAACAATTAAAAATCTGTATGTAGTTAAAATTCAAACTATTTATATTATTCAAACATTCATATTTAGGATTGAATATAAAAATAATCATTAAATTTGATAAGGCTTATACATTTTTAATCGGTCCAAGTATGCACTTCCATGAGCGAGTGAACGGTCGTTAAAGACTAGCTGCATTGCGGCGCGATATGGCATGTAGTTCGTATGAGTGCCATCAATCGATGCAGGTCTTTTAAGTCTTACGGCCGAGTGTTTCTTTACCACAAACAGATTAAAATAGGAAGCACTTCGTACTGAAATGTGGCTATATAATATGGTAGTCAGACCAATAAAAGTTAACTTCGATTTTAAATGTCACACTATGGACGTACAACGTACATCACGAGCAAAGTTTTGCTTTATCAAAATCCCTGTCAACTTAGCTACAGATAGGGAACCTTCGTTCATGTTACTTCATGTGAACTTTTTCCGACTGTATGTTTATATTCCTGATACTAAAATGACAACAGACCGTTTGCCAGTTTTCTATTCAATCTGATATCTCCAACATGATCTCGTGGTATAACTATCTGATGAGAGTGATGACTTATGTTATTTAGTAACTAAAGTTACTAGACATTATCCCTAAGTATGTACGAGGAGTTCGAGGAGTAGGTAATTTTTGCATATTGTAATTTTTACACCTTGACCACGAACGCAATGGAAACTTCGGGATGTATATGAATTCATTATACGCGATATCATCGGTTTTCATAATTTTATTTCATGAAGTAAATTAATACTTTATCACGTTATTATGCGTAAAATCACAATATTAATTAATGTTCATAATCGTAAACCAACAAACTGCAAAACAAGAGTGTGACCAGCATTTTTTTAAATAGTGTTTGCACACGGCGCACTGAGTCATTATTATTTGTTAAAAACAAGATATTTCTAAGTTTCAAATAAAATAATTAATTTTTGATAAATTAAGTGAAGAATTGATTTTCTTTTGACTTGAATTATAATTATTTTGATTTTAAATCGTGTTTGCACATCGCACCAAGCCATAAAAAAAAAAAAAAAAAAAACGTCCGCCATTGTTGGGTCACAGCCGGTCTTCAGCGAGACTCCCTCTATTCTATTACTACTCTGTGTCTTGAACGTATTTTCTTTCAATTAAAAAAGTATTATTAAAGTCTGTTCTCCAATCCAAAATTACCAGTATTTCCACCGAAAACCGAACACAGGTTAAATAGGTACGTAAACCGTTTAAATTAGTAACCCAATTTTCCGAGAGATGACGCTGTACTTTGAACCACTTCGAGTTAAGATTTTTCCTCCTGATGAAGTCGGGACGGGTATGAGTTGTTAATTTGTCTTATTGTTTTTAACTCTAAGTGGGGACACTTACTGTGAAGGACGGGAAACTATGGAACCCTTTTGGCTGTTTTTTAAATCATCTCAATAAGTAGATATAGGCCCTAAAAACTATATTCTTATACAATCTTCAGAAGAGACAACTATTTAGATATTGGCTTCGTGCGAAGTGCATGGAGGGGGTAAGCAAAGCGATCGCAGTGCTTGCGGTGGTCAAAATCGACACTGATTGTGGTTGTCATCTATCAAAACTCATAAAATATAATACAATGTGTAATGTTTGATATGGGGCATCAATGTTGTTTCGTTGTTAATTGTAAAAATAATGGCATAAATAGTCGTTGCACGTTCTATGCGTTTTATAGAGCACACTGGAAATTGGATCAAAGAACTAAATGGATAGCTACGGTGAAAAGAAAACGTAAGTGACATGTCATTGTCAATACAAAACATTATAATAAATTATATTTAAGCTTTGTTTACCTAATATTGTTCAATACGCTGTTAGTATTTTTCCTACCGTAAAAGATTATGCTTAAAGATTCAGGCCTAGCCTGGGAATAGGCCCGTGTCGGATATTTCTGCGGCCGCGGACATGACTAGGTACTTACGTTTAGATTTGTTTTATATGGCATTAACGGGACGGAGGTTTAGCGAATACCATATCACTAGCTCGAAGAACTTGTACCATTACTCCTATGTTCTTCAAGATTCCTTATATGCCCTGCCAGCACCAATTTATTGACTCTTTCTGTAGTCTGGGGTTGGAAGTTTATACCGTGAGTAATGGCTTTGGAAACTGATTTTTGGTATTACATCCATGTCTTTATAATCTATCTACCTAAATTACACTTGAAATAGTAGCTCTTGTTATTCGATTTATTTAAAATTAACGAAAAATCGTTAAAATATAATGTTTGTTTACATGTCATTTTTTGACATTTTCCACTTCAAGTTCACATGGTAGTGGGCGTAATTGTCGTGCACGTAGCCAATACGAAATACCTATGAGGAAAGTTGTAATCTAGCTGACCTGACAGTTACAACAACAGTTAAAAATGTAAATATCTTACGATTTGTAGCACCTAAGACACTCGAAAGTACTTCAACATTTAGTAAAAATTTTTACTAAATATCCACCATCTAATATTTTATATTCGTTGTCTGGTTTTAAAGATATTCAGACATAACTTTTCTCATACAAATGTATCAAGTAGGGTGACCACACTATGTCGGCTCCTGATTTTCCCCACCTTCCCATTGTCATATTGAGATTGGGGAGTTTCGTTCGTTCAATTTTGATAATATTAAACTAATACCATATTAATTCTCCATCTGCAAACTGTTTTTAGGTTATGTTCTTGGCCTAGTGATGATGTGTATTGTGTAATTTTTATCGACGTCAGGATAATAACCATATCGACATGCATGCATTAAAAAGGACATGAATGATAATTGGTAAGAAACAAAGAATATAATACTTCACTAGTAAGAAACCAGAACCTGGTAATCTAATCGCGCTAACAGATGAGCGTACCGGATTTGTAAGTGGGAGCGAGAAATAGTTATTCTTTTCTCGCTCCCACTTACAAATCCGGTAAACTATTATCAAAATTGAACGAAACTCCCCAATCTCAATATGACAATGGGAAGGTGGGGAAAATCAGGAGCCGACATAGTGTGGTCACCCTACTTGATACATTTGTATGAGAAAAGTTATGTCTGAATATCTTTAAAACCAGACAACGAATATAAAATATTAGATGGTGGATATTTAGTAAAAATTTTTACTAAATGTTGAAGTACTTTCGAGTGTCTTAGGTGCTACAAATCGTAAGATATTTACATTTTTAACTTTCTCAAAACGTGTGGACTGAGTGAGCACTTACAAAAATTTATTATAAAAAAACCTGACACGTTAGTGGTTCGTTTTGTATTTTACAAATTCCCATTTCACTTTTACTAAACTATACACATATAATAGCGGTCTAAATCTTATGTTTTTCATCAAAATTCGGCTTTTCAAAAGTGTGTGGATTGAGTGAACTATTTGTAAAAAATTTAATACGTCACTAGGTGATCTAATATTTATAGAGGTAGGTTGGCCTATTTTTTACTAAATGTTAGTATATAAATATTATATGTTAAATGAATATATTCACTGTTTTCGTTGGTAGTTTGTGAGAACTGAGTGAGCACATGTTAATGGCTGTATCTTTTGATTTATCTTTTTACAAATTCAGAGATTCGTTTTACAATTGTTTTAGAACTTTTACTAAATGATCAGCATATTTTTTTTTATTTTCGGAAGGTGCTCACTCAATCCACACACACACAATAAAAGGAACAACACAGTCGTATGCATTAATGTCATAAAGTGCAAACGCACTCTGTGTTTCCGGAATCTCTATGTTCCTTAACATATATGTAGTAGGATTTTTGGCATCAGAATAGAATGGCATTAGGCACTAAGATCATTTGCGGTTTATTAATGAGTTGTATTAAAAAGAATGAGCTCAGTCCTAATAGTCCCTTAGAATAATATAGAAAAATTAAATCATAATCATAAACAAATCCGTTACGTGGTAATTTTGGTTTTACTTGACAAATATTGCTGTCCTTGCCCTTGTTCTTGAAGGTTTCACGGAAGATATCTGTAGAGTTCTAGGATTACATCGTATTTTCTCACTTGTGGGTAAGTAACCTTGGTCGGTATCTATTCAAGAATTTTTGTTAAATAAAGAAACTGCATTTCCGCTACTACGACACATTCACCATATTGATTAAACTCTTCGTAAACCCCAAAACATTATCAAAACAAGTTACTTTTACAAGTTGAAATGAGTTACCTAATTAATATTTCGTGATAATATTAATATTATTAACTAATCACGCGCACGTTCTCGCCATCAATGGCTCTTACTTGAGCTAAACTAGGTCATGCATGATATTCTCGCATACGTATAGATAGAGTACACGCAGACGTAAGTACGCTAAGTAAATAAATGCAACGAACCCACGCGGGCAAACTAATCTTTGTGGGTTTGCATCTAATCAATGAGAAGCCACTCTTCAGCCGTGTAACATTTATGAACAATAAATACGCTATTACCCTATTACGCAAATTAAATTAAGAATTCATTGTAGAATTCAATGCCACTTTGAGAGAGTATTTAGACGGGTTTTGGCAACAACTAACAGCGATGTGTAAGTTCATTGCTTGGAATAACAGTGTGCTAAATGGATGGCAAATAAATAACACTGAAGCTGGAGCGGAAGGGGGTTTTCAGAGAGTTGCCGGCTCGCCCAACCCACGAGTTAAAAATAACAACCAGTTTTTATTGTAGTCAACGCGCTTCTGCAGGAAAAGGACAGGGTTATGCAAAGTCGGCACTCACTCGAGCAGGACGGCGAGCGTAACGGATTTAAGCATTGCACAGTGCAGTTTCATATTGCAAACTGGATTGTACTTCATCAAGGGATTTTAGTAACAAACGATAGACGTACAGAATATGTAGTACGAAAAGGGTTTCCTTTGCATTTTTTTCCGGAAACATTCGTATTTTTCTTCTAGTTCCGTCAATGTCTGTACTTCTTGTATTGAGACTGACTGAAATAGCATGAGACGTTAGTACGTTTCCGTAACAATACGAAGGCAAATCTTTTCGCACTACATCTCCGTACACTGTGGTCAGATTTCATTAACAGTCCGAAATTCCGTGTTGTATCTATAGCTCCAAGCGTTACCTAACCTAATAGGTGCGTTAAAAGACTTAAAAGTTAAGGATAGATAAATAAATAAGTGTTTTCACAAAGTACTTCCGAGATATGCAGTTAGTCTTGTAATGTATAATGTAAGTAAACGTTGGCAGACAGGGCGCTGCGCCGCGCCGCAGCCACGACCTTTATCTAAATTAACCAGCTTTTCTAATTAGAACACAATGCGTTTGCTGTGCATCTAATAGCGCCGTAATGAGTGCGCGATACTTGCCGATAATACAGTAAACGAGGTCAGCTCTGTTTATTAAACGAATAAACTAGATCAAGGTCAAGGTCATTTTTACAAATCAAAATCCGCGTCTTGGTGACAGCGAACGATGAGTCAAATAGACACGTACGTAAGAAGTTCACCTCGCATTCTGATGCTATTTGTGGCTATGTCCCACTTCTCTCAGATGGGTCAAGGTCGACCTTGACACCGAGGTTACGAGAACTACGTTATGCTCATCTCCTGTTTATTCCATGTCAAAATTATCACATACATAATTGTACAATAATTTTAGCAGATTCTAATAGGATATACACATCTAAAATTTAACTGTTTTCAGCGGTTCGCATTGTGAAATAAAAATGAAAAAGATTTGCAATCAAAAGCATAATGAAATAAAGAATGGTGCACGTTTGCACCGAAAGGACGGGAAGAGGTGGGGATCACTCCTTATACCGACGAGTCGGTGAAACTTGGTCAAGGCTGGCAGCACCCCGCTCTGTCCCCCGCTGTGGTCCGAGTGTCGGCGAAGGCAGCCGAGCGCCGCCGACCGCCGGCCGCCCGCACGCACTCGATCGTACGCCCAGATAGCGGCAGCCGGATCGTTACACAACCAAGATAAATCATCACCCGCGATCATCTACCAAACTGTGTCAAGATCTCGATGCTCTTCTATTCATAGTATGTAGAGTACGACGGAGACTAACTGGATTCCGATAAGACGCTCATATTAACAAAACACGAATGCATTATAACATAGCCTACAATTAGACATTCGTAAGGTTTCAGTACACGCCTTGGCATGAGCTCCCTGCCATGGCCACGCACGTACAGTGTACAACGCCAAGTGGATCATGTATACTTAACTATATTTTACGCATTGAAACCGGTTTTAGTGCCACTCTGTTCTGACGCGTCTACACCAAAAATCTATCCAACATGGCGGCTCTCGTGCAGCCATCGTAATAATGACAGGACAGGTAATGCCTAAAAAATAGAAAGGACCGGTGGTTTGCGAGGCCGCTCTGTCGAAACACCCGATTCGGGTCAAGGCAGCGCGCCGAAATAGTCGACTGGCGCGCATTTTTTTGTTATTTAACATCTGTCGTCTTGACTAAGAACCGGCAATCCTACCGAAACACAAATGTTGATAATTGTTCATCACTTTTAATCACAGTATCCTTCTAGTTAAATGGACTTTTTTTTCCAATTGCATCATTTTCTTATTCAAAACAGGTGTATGGCATTCTAGCATTTCGTCATAATTATGGCGTGGCCAAGCCCAAGACTAAAAGTTCAGTTTTGCATAGCAAGAGGTAAGTTACGTAAAATGGCGTGCATTCTATGTGCAGTCATCCATGTAACAATTTTAACAATTATTCGTCGCTCGCGCACCGACGACCGGGCAATCGGCGTCCAGTTCAGGACTGTATAACACTTACAACTCTTATAAGACTGGTATTCGAAACCATTCCAATACATTAAAGTATGTAACAAATCAAATTATTTTATTAAATCGTAATCCTGCAAAGGATTCATATAGGAGGTGCAAGCACAAATTGCTCGCCCTCACAGTTGGTCAAAGGCGCCTCGCCTAGCCTTCAGAGATAACATACACTAGACAAATTTCGACGAGTACCTCTCGAGGTGATGTAACGGTTTAGCACGTCAGCCGCGATAGCTGGAGACCCGGGTTCGATTCCCAGCTTCGCCACCAGTGGGCTTGATCGCTTTTTCTTTAGTGTGTGGTATATATTTCAGTTTATAATTCATTTCAATACATCCTATACCTATCTGTGGCACCTAACCTCACCTGCTTTTTAGAACCTAAGTTCTAAAACATTAGAGGCTGTACCAATGTCGTTTTAAACGAGTAAAGAATGAGCGTTTTTAAGGAGCTAACAAGTAAATCTCATTTCATTTTATAAGTACATATTTATCTACAGTAGTTAATAAGAAATAACATCCAATTAGTTTAGATCCATGACGTTTTAAAAGATTCTGGTAGGTAGGCCGAAAAAAGGGGTTTAATGACTTTCTAAATATTATTTTTGCCTAGAGAGCGTTGTAACCTGTATAGTAAGATATCCAAAAATGATTAAATTAGTGCGGTTGTGTATTTGTTAAATAATTATTACGTTAAACGGAATAAAACGTGGTGTACGCTGACGTCACGTTACATTTGGACGTAGGTAATCCTCTTAGCTGGCGATTACGTTAAGACTAGTTTGTAGCAAAGATTTCGACAGGCACCATAGCAAATTCGAGTCGTAAGCCTGTGGATGTGTGTAAATGTGATACGTGTTCAGGTCACATTTGGGTAGAGTTGCGACAGGCCGACCGAGGTGTCTTGTGAAACAAGCGCTTGCGCAGCAGCGCGAGCGCACCCCACCGACACCGAGCGGCGCGGCGGCCGATTGTGTCGAAACGCACGATACATTCGCCGCGCCGACGCGCGACGCGCGCCCGATACACAACCCCGCCTCATCCGCCTCGTCATGTTTACATTCACATATTATTATAATTATTAGGATCTTAGGTATTTTCACCCCTCCCTCTTACAATGTATTTATTACCAAAATTTAAAAAAAAAGTCCAAGTAAACATTGACGGCCTAAAAAGCCATTCAGTTTACTAATGTTACCTAATGTTAAATAAATCACCACATATTACACACATACACATAAACTATCAATAACAGGGCATCCTAATAGTAATTTAACGGGCCTACCAAAAGAGTGCATATATTATTTCGGCAGCCCGTCGTAAGACCCGGGTGATCGTAAAGTTCCTAGACATATCATGAAAATAATTTATTTTTAGGCAGTTTACCTTTCGGGCATCTCAATCACTTAACGTGCATATTCCATATACTTACGTATATAGGTTTACATTAAATAAAGTCTAAACGTTACAGGAGCTTTACGATTTCCTTGATTTTCCGATCGACCTCCGACATATATTGCCTCGTTATAGAATGACTTGATTGCAATTATGGTGCACGCACTATTTTATTCATCGTTATTGATATTGACATCAGCTACCCAATTAAATAACTTTATGCTATGAGTATAAAGATCCCGAGTTATTCCGTTTGATAATTATAATTTATAGGAATCCAGGCCATAAAGTATTTCACTTTCCCTTCTTTGTCTGTGGCTTGACTGGTCGAGTTCGAGTTCCGGCTTCAAGGATGAATCAGTAGATGACGACATCTCGATCAGTGATCACCGACACGTGAAGGATGTGCTTCAATTGGGGGTTAAATGAAAAGTAGGATTTAGTAAGTTACGTGGAGGAGTGGCGAGTAAACAGACGGGCTCTGGCAGCGGTATGGAGCCGGTGCGGTGTCTCGGTGGCATTGCACAAGGCTCGGCGCAGGTCGGGCAGGCGGTGCGGGGCTCTCGCAACCGCGCTATTCGGGTCAGCCAACGATTTGTGTGAATTGTGTCATCTGATACATGCTTGCGTTACACGACAATTGCGATTAACTTTAACTGAATTGACAATAAACCCGATACCTTATACTTTACTAGGGTAATAAGTCGCTTCTTAACTTAATTATGGCGCCACTTAGCAGAGTGTTGGTTAATTTTTGAATGTACATACTTATCTATTATTTTTGCAATGACGACTAGCATTCGACAATTTTATTACTGATTATGCTGGAGTCTCCTTAATATAAGCAAGTTTCCAAATATTGAAACATGACTCGTAACAAATGGAATTAATCGTAGTTTGTTTATTCGAGTCGTAAGTAGATGTTGCAAACACCGTCCGGCATCTGGCGAAACGCGGAATGGCGAATAGGTAAGATTACTAACACAGAGACGCGATGTGTACATGCACGCACAAATACGTACGCAGACCGAGCAGCGCGCGCGCCGCATCGCGGCCCCGCCGCATGTAGGTCAGGGCGCTCTGCGGCCGCGCGCGTTTTAAATTTAGAACGATCCGCGCGCAAGCAAACCCCGCCCCACAACATTATCTCAATTATTTCACTTTATCCAATTTTTATTTGTATTTTATATTTTTAGGTTATCAGTGTTATCATGGGCGTCGTATCAGTTTAAAGTAGACAATTTGAACAATTTCTTTTTATACCCCCCCTGAGTGACAAGCTTGGACTGCAAGGCCAACTAATATAATTAACGTTCAATAGAGAAAAGCATCATTTTCTTTAATCGTTTTGTTGTGACCTAGAAATCTATCTATTGGCTAAGTACAAAAGAAATTTAGCTTCGAGCAAAAAATAAAGTAATTTAGGTAGGCCCGAACGCCCCGAACCTACATGGCAAAGTCTGTACCTATACCTAGTCTTTGAATTGTGTTACCATAAGTGTTCAATGCACGTGATTTTTTACCTACATACTACTCCTTTAAACTCAGTTGGCTTAGACAGACTATGCTATGACCTACGAAAATATGAATGAAAGTTTAATTAGCTGACCTTGTTCCATACGTCATTCATATCTGTGATGATAGGGAATATTACGCAAATATCTTCATAGAGGTCGCTGCTGACACAGAGGCTACAGCAAAACACGGACGTATAAATTTTGTTGTCTACCTGTATGACTTTTACAGAAGCATCAGAGCAGGTGCCGTAGCCGAATGGCATTTCTGCGACGCAAAACGAAAACGAAACGCCGGGAAATGTAGTCTGGCTCTGTCGCGCCAATACGCAAGAGTGATAGAGATAGATAGCTACGAAATTAAGAGCTATTATCGTGAGCGTTTCGTGAGCGTTTGTGCATTCGGCTACGCCACAGATTTGCCTAGTTAACAATGCGATATGCTATCCCTTTCACGTAAACGACTAGGGATGGGGCCATGTTAGTTTATGTCTGTTGCGGGAACTTCGTACTACCGTTCGTACCATGTGCTACCATTTTATGAAATATAAAAGAAAGCAAATTTGTAATTGTGAATAATTATCTAGAATCTGTAGAGTCTGTACTCTGTAGTGTTATTTAGTTGATTGATTAGTTTTGAATATTTAGTTGGTAATTTAACTTAGTAAACGTAAGTAAAAATGCACAGTTTAGTTATTAGTTACTAGAATGATTTTTATTGAGGTGCTACCACAATCATCATCCTCCTTGCGTTATCCCGGCATCGGCATTCGCCACGGCTCATGGGAGCCTGGGGTCCGCTTTGGAAACTAATCCCAAGATTTGGCGCAGGCACTAGTTTTATGAAAGCGACTGCCATCTGACCTTCCAACCCGAAGGGTAACTAGGCCTTATTATAATTTAATTATAATGTTATAATTTGTTGCAAAACAAATTCACCACAGTACTGGTACCGGTACCATTGTCTATAATAGACATGTCCCATTCCCATCCCTACTGCTCTGTGGGCTACGCACACAGATAAGGACTTTCGCGTTTCGCGGTACACTCTCTTTAAACAAACTGTTTCGACGCATCACAAGTCATAATACTCATAATGGAAGTTGGACACCCTGTTTAGCACTGTCTTTACTTTAATATACTTATGGTGAATATGCAGTACAAGTAGTATCATTCTCTGGTGCTCGAACATTGCGGTTAAACCCCGGGTATTACTTCTATAATTGTAAACAAGTGGTTAGTGTCTACTATCTATGCCTTAGTAACAAAATCAATTTTAAAATGGTGAAGCCTAGATGTTTTCATACCAGCATTGTTATGTTGCCAACCCTAGCCTAATTGACCGCGCGTTCAGAGTATATTGATGAGTTATGACGTTGAATTGAAGATACGTAAGTATCGGTAGCAGATTTCAGTCGCGTTCATCGGTTGAAATACAATCAAGCTTCGTGTTTGAACCCTTTTTTGGACTACAGGAAATAGGATGTCAAAGTGGAACTGTCGAATTTCAAAAGTAAGACCAAAATGAATTACTTGGTTTCAAACAGCTCTTTTCTTTCAGTTTTCAAGTATATACATTATCTAATTACATCACATTACTTATTTCCATTAACTAATACGTACTACTTTTGGTCATAGTTATGGGGAAACTTAGTTATTTATCCAAAAACCACTATAAGCTTCATAACAAATAGCTTTGACCATGAATAGATAACTACTTAAACGATACGTCCCGCCAAGAAAAAGACGGAAATGCACTTGTAGCGTAAATATATTAAAAAATAAATCAATGCGTTTCAATTAGTTCGACTGATTTAATCATAGTCAAGGTCGAAAACTACCATAAACATAGATGAGAAAATTATAAGAGATACTTCGCTTGATTTGCTGTAATTTTAGTATTAAAATGTATTTACTTACAAATACAAACTGCTTTCGTAGAGACAACAGGGCTGTAAATATTTCCTACAAAAATATTTGGTAGTTACTTCCGTAGTTTATAAGCAATAGTACAGTAAATACTAGAGCAAACTATTCAACACATGAATATTGTCAACTTTGATATTTTTGTTTAGGTCGACTTTTTTGTTTAATACGTTTTATAAAAATAAAACGGCCAATATCTTAAAAAGCATTTTCGCAAATTCGCTTCATGAGATAGCTAATGAGATGCCCTATCAGTATCACCCCTTTTCGTTTTGGCGTTGGTATAAGGGACATCCAGTACATAGGTGTATATATTTACCCTACAGTCCCTTTATAGCTAGGCGTATGTAGATGTATCGCTTTTTAGGGATTGTTTTCTTTGTGTCCTCATCGTCATGTTAAGTACGAGTAACATAGATTTAACTGTAAGTTATAAGTAGAAATGATATTTTATGTTGTCATAAATAAATTTTAACTGTAAATTACTTCTATTATAAAATAGGTATTGTATTTGCTACACCCTTTTCCTGATCCATTTAGGTACCTTATGAAAATAAATAACTAACTACCTACACCAAGGAGAACTTCAATAAGGTGAATTCACTGTGGTGGCAAATGTACTAGTTACCCGATCTGCGGAGTCCCAATTGTCAATTCTGTGCGAACAGATTATTGGGTAAAAAATAGGCAAGTACGTACTTCAACAACTTTTCATGCTATGTATAATAATTAAAATATTGAATAGTTGTTAAAAGAATGCAATTCGATGCAATGAATACCATTTCCTAATTCATACCAAAGTGAATGCCAGGATAACCAGTTGCGATGTAAATTACCAGCCAGTTAAGCGTAAATGGGTGAAGGTCGTACAGGATGCCGATGTTACGCTCTACGTGTCGTGTTAGCTATAGCGCGGCGTCGGCATCGGCGTCTGACACTGCCACGGCGCGGTCTACGATGTCTAATAACTTACATAATACGACTACAGACATTGTAGTTAAAAAATCATAACTAATTTAAACAGAAATTAGAGAAAGAACAGGTCCTAATAAAAAAATGGTAACTAATAAAAAAATATTTCTACGGGTAATAGGCATATGCCTTACCTATAGGTTAGTATCTACTGAATGATGATCCCAGTTATTCTAGCTCGCTTTTTTAGACATAAATATTTGAATTTTGTACAGCCCAAAAAAAAATAACTGTCATACGGACAACAACCATTTGCCGCATTAGGCATGACTTGTGAAAGAAGTTTTGTATGTATGTATTCGTATACTAATACCTTCTACAGACCAGTTTTTATTATTATTAAAATAAGTTTGAATTTGTTCGGATTTGAATTCCGTAGCTCGGCTATAACGTTCAAAAAAGTAAAACTATGATGATACGATGTCCCTCGTGTATGATGAGCATACTGGTACATCATAGTCGAGGTTAAGATTGGTTTTGGCCTTGAATAGGTAAGTATTGGGATACTTTCTACATTCTGGGGAATGAAAGGGCTAGTGCCGGTGTAATAGCTTCATAAATAAAAACTATAAAAAGATATAGATACCCTCGCCTGCGGCGGAAATGCAAGTATTGTGGCTGAATACGCTGCCGGCATGTAGGTACCTACGTACTATGGATGGATGTGGATATAATACATTTAATTATGACTTCTACTACATTATAGTTTCGTTTACCCATTACCCAGGGACTATCTGACTGTAGGCTGTCTTACTTTGGGACTAAGTTGAACTGTATACATCCCCCAATATTTATTTATTTAAAAATGGTGTAGCGTAGGCATGGTTTGACCAAATCTCCTTGGGAAAGTATAAGTTGTACATATATGTAGTGTGAGAAGTAGATAATAATATATCACTCACCTTCAAGCTTCATGCCGACATCCAGACATTTCTGAAATCGGCAAAAGGGACAGCGTTTCCTCTGTGTCTTGTCTATGTGACATGCTCGTTCTGCGACGCATGTGTACACCTTCTTATTTTGTACGGTCCGCTTGAAAAATCCTTTACATGATTCGCATGTAAGCAGGCCGTAGTGGTATCCACTGACTTTGTCCCCGCATACGGGACACAGTTCCTCGATGACATCCTTGGTGTCGGTCTGGTCGCAAACCGCGCCGGTAGCCGGCAGGTAGGCTCCGGCCTCGCCTCCGGCGCCTGTGGGAAACAGATAAGAGGGATCCAGATTGGCGTAGCCGAAAGACTGCTGCTCCGGCCCACACTGGTACGCGGCGCCTTGTGGCACATACTGTTGGGAAGTTCCCGAAGGCCCACCGCCCGAACCCGAGCCTTCGGGTCCCGGGCTCAGATCGAACGGGGACATGTTGAGGGACATGAGGCCTGTCTGCTGGTCCATCGTCATACTCGGCCGCGCGTGGCGGCTGTTTATTGCAAATCCTACAGGCGTTCAACCGCAACAACGTTTACACAGTCACCGAGTTCACTAGCGGTCTAGCCGCAACACTATCTGCCGTTTGCGGGCTGCACCTGTTCGAACACTATAGGAAGAGGCACGTTAATCCAGCACATGTTGTCCTACGCGAGTATGGTCGAAAGTCCTATTGGCGCCGGGCGCCGGTATGCGTTGTAACCGTTCGTAAGTTTAAAGGCGCGCGCGCTCAATTACGATCGTCGCAAGTGTAAGTACAGACGGCGACACGCGTACCACTTTGTGGACGTCTCGCGATCGACTGGCAGCCGGCGACAACGTCGCGCGTGCCGGCGCCTCCCGCATGCGCGCCCCGCCGCCACCCGCGAGCCCCCGCCCGCTCGCACAATGGAAAACGATTAGGAGCCCATGTAATAAGTGAAAGTGAGTCGGTGACCCACTTTCCCGCGATCCAGGTCTATGTTAGTGCGCGTTCGCGCGGTTGCGCCACCAGGCGGGCGGGGAGGGGCGCGGGGAGCGGCCCACTGACCCAGTTGCGCGCGGTGCCGCAGCAGGGCAGGGTTGCTGCGAGCGAGCTTGTGTTTATGTTCGCATCGTAATCGCTCTCGCTTGCAGCATGTCTTACTGAAAAGCATCGGCGCCGACGCAAACTGCCCTTCCCAGCTTCACATGCTGGAAGGACCCGATCACGATTAATGGGACACCTACATAACTATGAACAAAAAACTTGGTTTTATGTACCTTCCTATTTATTTAGTTAATATCTAATATTCAAAAAACATCGACACAAGACGTAGTTCATGACGAGTACGAGTACGTAGACTACAGTCATACCATGCAGAGCTGACAGCGATTTTAGTACACTACACCGGCGGGCGGTGTCGAAAATCGCTGTCAATTTAGCTTGGTGACGACTTCAGGTATATAAAATGTCTAGTTTGCTTTTCAACGACCATATGTAAGTAGCGACAGTCCGTCTGCGTGATGACTCTGACATTTATTAAAATCATTACGATCTGTAGAAACAGAAACGTAATAGATAGGCAACTAAAGATATTGCACAGAAGTTATTAATGCTATTTTTTTATAATTATGTGGGCACTTATAAGTACCTATAATATTAAGTAGGAAGATACTAAATGTACACATAAGCGATCATCTACCTACATACCTACAACTAAGAGGTATTAGGCGGTTTGGTACAATACAACCAAACTTTATTGATTTATCATAAAAGACATTTATATAGTATTCTACGCAACTGGCATTTAAAAGAGGTCAAAAAAGGAGTGGCGTGGGTAACAATTTGAGGCGAAACCGAAAATTGTTAGTATTGTTAGTAAAGATAAAGAGTAAAGACGCTACAAGTATTAATTTTTTTGACTCCGTGTAAACACCGTTGCATACAATACTTTTTCTACGACCATGCACTTCGTTTTTAATAGTTTTCTATAATAACTTTAGTGAAATTAATACTGTTTTATCAAACTTGCAATGAAATGTTGTAATTACGTACTTCAAATTAGGTAGGGAAGTACTACGTATCATAGTAATTTCCCCACCTGCAATGCTCGAGTCATATGTTTCTAAACGTCAAATTCTGACACAACGCCACAGAATAAAATAATACTTACAACAACGCCGTCAGCAGAACAAAAAAAACCGGTCAAGTGTGAGTCGGACTCGCTCACCGAGGATTCCGTACAAACTTTCAATAGTTGAATCATCAAAATGTTATTCATAGAACTACAGATTTGACTAAATCCCTCAAGACTCAATTTCCCACATAAGTAATATTTTAATATACAATTTTATTGTTAGACAACGTCCAAATAAAATCAAGACTATTCGACTTCAATAGTTTAAAACGACTTACGACATGTCGTAAGGACGCTCCTGAACTTGAACCGACCTCATTATATCAGGAAAAACGCGATGTAGGAAATGAGCGTTCAACTTACAGCGACATCTATCGGCAAGTTGAGTAAATTAATGTGCGTGAGCTAGTATGGAAAATGATTTTTATGGAATAATTGATTATTGCGTAAACCGATTTTAACCATTTTGCCTCTATTTGAAAGCAGGTAATTTTATTATTATTTTGTTAAAAAATACAGGTACAATAAACACCCGCAAGGGTGTTGAAATTGAACATGTAAATCTGAAAGGTTTTTTATAAATTACAAAAAAAAATTTCAAGATACGTTTACGATTTTATTTTTCCTGTAATATTCATTATAATAGCCATGTTTGGTGAAAATTTCATAAATTTATGTTGGTAAACTTCGGAGTTAAGGGAGGGGGAATGGTATATTTTTACCTTTTTGTTCATAATTCTTTTTTTTTCTACAACAAAAAAATTATAAAAAATAGTTTTGATATGTACAATTTGAGCTCTTTCTAACGATACCCCACTTGACCTACTTACTTGACATTTACTATTTGTATAGTTAATTTTGTTAAATTTTGTAGAGGTTAACAATATTCATGTTCATAACTATTTCAAGTCGATAGCATAAGTAGATCTCGAGATATTTAGAAATGTGACAGACGGACAGAGTCGCACCATAAGGGTTCCTTTTGTACCTTTTTGGTACGAAACCCTAAAAACATGCAAAACAGTTTACACCGTCTGGTGAAGCCCCCTATTAATTTCTACTCTTTTTTTTCAGACTATAATGCGGTAAATATTACCGGTTAAAACGTTACCTCAAACAGAATTAAAAAAAAGTTTAAGCGCGGAAAATAAATAAAAATATATGTTTGCTCGGATTTATCAAATATTTTATCAAGAGCTTTTTCAAATTTCAAAACAGGGCGCTCCTAGGCAAAAGCCATTGAACGGTTTAGCCGTTCATTAAATAGCCCAAATCACATGCCTACCACTTGACTTGCTTTCCCATTCATTTGACTTAGCTGTAGGAAGTGGTTTCCCTTACGCGATTATATGAGTGTAGGAAGGGGTTTCCCTTTCGCGGTCACTTGAATGTAGGAAGGGGCTTCCCTTTCTTTCAATAAGCTTTTGGAACGGCTCAATTGTTTATTGGATAGCCGACAAGCCTTGCTTAGCTTTAGGAACGGGTTTAACTTTGCTTTCCTAACCTTGAGATCTATAAACCTCTTCCTACAGCTAAGTCAAATTAATGGGAAAGCTATTTAAGTGATAGGCAAGTGATTTGGGCTATTTAATGAATGGCTAAGCCGTTCAATGGCTTTTTGTCTGGAACGGCTTTGGTTAGCAAAGTCGAACGAAATACCCTTTCAAAAACCCTCGAAGGTTATACGGGACCGGTACCTGTTTCAAAATGAGTTCGGACAAAAGTGATGCGGATGTAGATTTAAAGTGTAGACACCTCCGGAATTGCGATCGGAGGCAGAAGTAGACATGAGTAACTTACTGCCCCCAAAATCCAAAATAAATTTTCAAGGTAATTTTTTTTGCCTATTTCATTGCAAGTTTAAGAAAAACACTATACATTCCTCGCTGTGAAAAGGGCTTACAGGGTTCGTATCACTATCCTAGGATATACCTACTCAGCCTGTAAGCCCTTTTTTCCCGGCGTCTGTCTGACGTAATGAACTATTCCTGTAATTATTTTGACGCAAAGGTTTGCACTACCAGCGCCCGTGCCAGCTCCCCAAAGCCAGCCCCCGCCGGCTAGCCGGCACCCACGCAGTAACGTTATAACAACGCGTTGCCATGGTTATGGAGCCAAACTACGTTAAAGTCTATAAAAGTTGACTGCGTGGGTGCCGGGGAGCCGGCGGGGCGGGGGCTGGCTTTGGGGAATAGACTTTTATGTAAGGTTTTAAGATTTATGCACGACCCTGTAAATAACGAATAGCAGTACGGGAGTAGAAAAAAGAAATAAATAAAGGAAGTGGAAGTAGGGAAAAGGTTTCCATCGGATGAAAATGCTATGGACTAAATTCACGTATTGTGATAATCATGACTACCTGTTTACTTCTGCCTACGTACATTCGGGCATCCCAGGATATTAAGATGCGGATGCGAAGTAGAAAACTACAGGTTCTTATAATTACTAATTTTACGGAGTAGGTACAAAATAATGTAATGAGCAAGTTGAGGAAGTTGGTCATCATAATCAGCATTTTTAATTACAGTTGTATTAAATAGTCGGAACGTCTGATCTATTTCTAAAGAGTTGAAGAGTGACAACGTAACCAAATAGGTAGAATGACAGACAAAAATGCGCGTTTGCGAAATTCAGTGTTCGTGGTCGACCTTCTGGAATATAAATTGTGGTCCATCCGAGTCTGGGTTGTTCCCACTAAGTAGGTACCACCTTTTCACCGTCAGTCACTGGTACGAGTAAAAGGGCTTTTTCCCCAGTATTTACCAATGAAATATTCTCCCACCCAGACTAATTTTCGCAGACTTCGCAGTGTTGAATTTAAACCTTTAATTCCATTGAGGTATAAAATTGGAATTTATATTATTCTGTTTCGGTCTGAACTCGGTCGTCAGTCACAGTTACATATTTTTAAATGATCGAACCTAAGGAAGTTTTAAAGGAAGGAATTTATTTGCAGGAAATAAATTTTATCGTCATTAATAGAAGCCCAAAAGTCCCAACTCAAGATTTGCCAGCGAGCAATGGAGCGCAGCATACTCGGAGTCCGCAGAATCGATCGGATAAGGAACACGGAGTTGCGCTCCAAAACAGGTATCGCAGATGTGGGTGTAAAGGCAGCCAAGCTCAAGTGGGATTGGGCAGGACACATCTGTCGGATGCCTCAAGACAGATGGGCCAAAATAGCGACCGAATGGGCACCACAAATTACCCGAGGCCGAGGTAGGCCAAAAATGAGACGGCGGAAAGACCTGGACTCATTTTGTGTCAATTGGCGGGAGCATGCAAAGAGCCGTGACGAGTGGCGGAAAACAGGGGAGGCCTTTGCCCAGCAGTGGAAACAATATAGGCTATAAAATAAAAAAATATATCGTCATAGGGAACAACAGATCGTGATCGCCCGCGACAAGATGCAATGCACTGGTAACCTCCGGGAATGCGTAGTTGCGTATATCTATCCAATACTCATACTCATACCACAGTTTCACCGGCCCGTCACAATTGACGCACCCATAAACCTTAGTCGTAGCTTTTATTTTTACATATTTATCGAACAGTTGTAGATAGAACAGCTGTATTTACAGCTTATGTGTGAAACTAACGATATTGAAATTGAATAAATATGGCAAAAATGGTGACAGGGGTAGGTGCGGCCAACCCTAGCTAGACTAGCTAAACTAAAGCTAAGGGCTGAGTATTCGAATTTGTTGCGTTATCAGATGATTGTCTCAGTAAAACCCATGTTCCTAAACTAGTTTTTATTACTAGATTTGGAGAACTGATTAACTTAAGGCCCGGTCTTATTATTCTTCATATTACTTATATATTCGTATTCATATTTCATATTAATTTATTAATAACATCATTCATATTACATGTCATTCATTATTATAATTATGCTTATAGTTATTACATAATTAGTATACTATGTATAGGTAGTGTACTACAATATCTGTACATTTAAAAATTCATTAAAACTATAAAATGTATGCTCGAGAAGCCATGTTTTTAGACGCCATGTCATAATATAATCTAAGTCTAGTTTCCGTCACATTCTTTTCCATTACTATTTTTGCCTTTGATTAAAGCATGTAACGGTACAATTTAGCTTTAGACCCCTCTTCAAGGATCGCGTTAATATAAAAAGTCACCATGTCGTCATTCAATTTATAAACGAAATTAAATATAACTATCGACGATCTTGACCCGGTTCGGACCAAAATTTAGCCAACGGGTCATGAACGAACGAAGTGACTGTCTACAATAACCTTGTAAAACACAGACATACAGACATGTTTGTAATGCAGATAAGCCTTTAATAGTTAAACTTGAGATATCAGATTATGTGATAGTTTATTAAAATTGAGGGCGCCCATGAAAAGACTGAAGAAACCACATTGTTACCTGTGGCAGTTATGGTTAATGACTCAATAAGTTTCGATTTCATAACCGTGACTTGAATATGGAATGAAAAAGCGACAGTGGAAGCGACATGCGCAAAGTATGTCATTTTCGCTATCACCCAGACGCCACGGCCTCCATCGAAAGTAAGAGTACTCGGAGCCGCACGCGCAGCTTTCTTTGCACGGCTGCGACGTCACACTTTCGCCACGCCCGGTGACGCGCGTTGATGTAATGGCTCGTAATACTCGTAATAGAGCAGTAATAGGTGTGCCCTGCCCACTCATGCGAACAGATTACACTCCAGCGCAGAAACTTGCCAGGTATCGGGATAAATCAAGATGGGTTAATGCGGCTTGTTAACATGATTTTTGAATTTTCTTGTTATTGTTTTTCGCCGATGATCAGTGACTTTACGGAGAATAAATAATAATAAATAAATATTGGGGATATCTTACACAGATCAACTTAGCCCCAAACTAAGCAAAGTTTGTACTATGGGTGCTAAGCGACGATATACATACTTAAATAGATAAATACATACTATATACATACAACACACAAATAAATGCCCTTACCGGGATTCGAACCCAGGACCGCGGCTTAGCAGGCAGGGTCACTACCGACTGAGCCAGACCGGTCGTCAGCTTTACGGAGAATATTATCGTCTGCGATAAATATAAAAAGTATAACCCCCGACGCAAAAACGACGGGGTGTTATAAATTTTACGTGTCTGTCTGTGGCATCGTAGCTCCCGAACGGATGAAGCGATTTAGATTTCGATTTAGAATTCGGTTCACTATGTCGCGGTGGGGGGTTTTTTACAAAATTTTAGTTTGTGGTTCGGTTATGTATGAAATTTCTTTACAGTTATCTCGAATTGCTCCGCACCTGAAGTGTGCTGGATGACCACGTTTCATTTCATGATTGAGAAAATATTATTTAGTCCTTACAGTACTAGTAAAGTATCATTATAATTGAAATATGATTTTCTATTGAAGTTAATTAGGCATATTAAGGTTAATGCGTAATAAAGAAATATTTCGGCATAAATAAACATAAGTATGTTTTGAAATATTTTACATTATTACGTGTTTATTCTCTATTATAACGCTGACTCGCCTAGTTTATTTTGCTGAAATTTTCTTCGGGTTCATACTTCAGTCAGCGATGTGTTAGTAAGTAGGTATGTAAAAAATCTGATAATTATACTTTTATCTAAATTCCTATACTGAATACGTATGGACTGGTAAAGTAGGACTCCTGAAACTGAGGAAGCATAATCGCTATCGAAACAGTATATTTATTGTTCATTCAGTGCAGTTGCACCTGTGTATCCACATTGAGCGGGGCGGCGCGGCGTCGGCGGGCCCAACCCTCTCGTTGAGCTGTGTCCGAGGGGTGTTTTTGGATTTCGGGTCAAGTGCAGTAGGCAATTGGGTCAGTGGGAAATCCCTCGTTTCCGTGATAGATATACAGGTCAAGGTTTTCTATGTACGGTATGAGGGGATTGAGGGGATAACATTCGTCTCTTATACAGATCTAGTGACAAAAATGGTATTCAAATGTTATACAATTTACTTTTAATCTAGTCAAAGAGTTCAAAATCAAATGGCCGAATAGCTAATCAGAGGTCAAATAAAGGCAGAAATTTAAAAGGTGACTGTTTTTATCGATAGCTGAAAATGTCGATAAAATTTAACGTTCCAACTCTATTGACGTTTGATTTTTGCCATGAGCAATTCCGCCCTCTGCAGATCAACTTGATCCCGTAGAGATCAAAATGGTGGTTATCGATAATGTTGTAGTGAATACTAATGAATATTATGTAAGCATCATCACTGATGATGCCTAATACAAATTTCAGTAGGAGGGGTCAATTCTCCTTACAAACGCATTCGACTATTTCCTCCCAGGTTTTGCATTGATTTTTTCAACACAGATGATTATTATTTTTATCTGTGTCGGACCGGTTTGATTTTTTTAATATTCTTATTTTTAAAGACGCTAGAGCCCATCAAAAATATCCAAATGCGGCCTTATTGATTACTAGCTTTTACCCGCGGCTTCGCCCGCGTAATAAAAATATTCTTATTGAATCGTTTACAAAAAATAAGATTTTCATTTGGATCCGTAGGTTTCTTTGTAGGTACTTCTGTCCGCGATTATTTCGATTAAGGTAAAGCGGGGCAATTCTCGATTGGGGGCCATTGTAACTGATCTATTTGCTGTACGGTCAGCCAAGAACCTTACACTGCTTTTTGGTTGACTGTACCTTACACATATTACTATTATTGTTTTAAGGGTGATTCTCTGTAAGGATGTTCAACAAAAATGGCAATGATTTTTTGAAATATTTATTAATTAAAAAGTATAATTTAATAAAACCCATTTGCCTTAATTAAATTATACAAACTATTTCTGATTTTATAAATAAATATTTTAAAAAATCATTGCCAGGGGACTGTTTGTTGAACATCCTTACAGAGAATCACCCTTAAATGAAATTCTTGCAATGATTATAGAATTGTTACACAGCGACCACAGCGTAGATAGTAGGTACGAATATGTATGTATTTTACCTATATAAATATTTATACTGGGGAAACTTCATACAACCCACATAGCCAGTATCTCGACGCTATGGTCGGTAGGGTAAAAAGTACTTTCTTGCATTATCGCTTACAATTTTTTCCATTTTGCTCATACTTATTGCAAACGTAAACATATAAAAGGTAAGCAAACAACGATCTTCTTACAGCACATTGAATATAATAGTTATCACGGATGCAGGATACTCGCCGATGCCTACTTAATAATCCCTTCCCGCTGAGCCACCTGCATTTTACACTGCCTAGATATCGATTGCCGACCGATTATTCCGACCCCAATCCCTATTCTTATTCCCGTCCCTATCTCTATCCTTGTCCTCGTCCCCGTCCCCGTCCCGTCCGTCCCTTCCCTATCCCTATCCCCGTCCCCGCCCCCTATTCCTACCCCTATTTCTATCCCTATCCCTATCTATAACTATCCCTATCCCTACCCCTATCCCTATCCCTATCTATACCTATCCTTATCCCTATCCCTGTCCCTGTTCCTGTCGCTGTCCCTGTCGCTGTCGCTGTCCCTGTCCCTGTCCCTGTCGCTGTCCCTGTCGCTGTCCCTGTCCCTGTCCCTGTCCGTGTCCCTGTCGATGTCCCTGTCCCTGTCCCTGTCCTTGCCCCTGTCAAATTATCATGCTAGGAGGTGAACTTTGAAAAATTCTTTCTTAGTGCTCCTCTTATGGCTATTTTGGATATTTTAACCCTATTGCACTACAACAGTAGGCCTAGCACATGATGGCCGCGGGAGTATGTCGCCGCGAGATAGATGCCACGTCTTCTTCTAACTGTATTAATGACATAAGGACGGGTAGTCTATCTCGCGGCGATATACTCCCGCGGCCATCATGTGCTAGGCTAACAGGGGAGAAAATTTCTTTTCCACCTAATTAGATTTTAAAATCGTTGTATTTATCGTAATCAGCGACCCGATAAACCATAAAAGCGATACCCATATTGTGTTTTTGACTTTACCCCCTTTGCACCCCTTTAGGGGTCAAATTTTCAAAAAACCTGAAACATGTATTTAGTCATATGTCTTTAGGAATCCTCCTGTGAAGCTTCGAATAAAATAGTCAAACTAATCTTGTTTCCCCATACCAACTTTGAACCCCCATTTAAATCCCTTAGGAGGCGAATTTTGAAAAATCCTTTCTTAGTGCTTCTCTACACTATATAAGGAACCTACGTGCCAAATTTGACATCTCTAGAATCAGCGGTTTCGGCGGTGCGTTGATATGTCAGTCAGTCAGTCAATATCTTCTTTTATATATGTTTTTGATATTTAAACCCCATTGCACCACAACAGGGGAGAAGGTATTTCACCACTTTTTTAAAACGTTGTATTTATCGTGATCAGCGACCCGATAAACCATAAAAACGATACCCATATTGATTTTTTGACTTTATCACCCCCTTTTCACCCTTTTAGGGGTTACATTTTCAAAAAACCTGAAACACGTATTCAGTCATATGTCTTAAGGAATTTTCCTGTGAAGTTTCGAATAAAATAGTCAAACTAATCTTGTTTCCCCATACAAACTTTGAACCCCCATTTGACCCCCTTAGGAGGGGAATTTTGCAAAATCCTTTCTTAGTGCTCCTCTACACTACATAAAGAACCTACGTGCCAAATTTGAAATCTCAAGGACCAGCGGTTTCGGCTGTGCGTTGATATGTCAGTCAGTCAGTCAGTCAGTCAGCTTCTTTTTAACCCCCGACGCAAAAACGAAGGGGTGTTATAAGTTTGACGTGTCTGTCTGTCTGTTTGTCTGTCTGTCTGTGGCACCGTAGCTCCCGAACGGATGAACCGATTTAGATTTAGCTTTTTTGTCTGAAAGCTGAGTTAGTCGGGAGTGTTCTTAGCCATGTTTCATGAAAATCGGTCCACTAGGTCGCGGTCGGGGGTTTTTTCAAAATTTTAATATATATTTAGATGGCGCACAACAAGGTGTGGTATTAAAATTGAAAAAAACTAAACGACACAGATTATTTAATTGTTATTCAGATTGTCAAATTTCGTTACGATTGATTAAGTTTTGAAGGAGGAAACAGTCGAGAGCGGAACCGCGATTGATTATACGAGTAGTATTTGATGCAACAGGATGTCAAAAAAGACGAGTAGCGAGGATAACAATTGTTATTAAGACGCCATGAGTATTTTTTGACTCAGTTAAACACCGTTGCATACAATACTTTTTCTACGACCATGCACTTAGTTTTTAATAGTTTTCTTAAATAACTTTCGTGAAATTCACACTGTCTCTTGTATTTTGACGCAAAGGTTTGCACTGTCAGCTCAGCTGCCCAAAGCCTTCCCGCGCACGCGCGCAGTATCGTTATAACAATGCGTTGCCATGGTTACAGAGCCAAACAATGCGTTTTCAGTTTTTACGATACTGCGCGCATGCGCGGAAAGCCGACGGACGCTGGCTTTGGGGAATAGACTTTTATGTAGGGTTTTAAAGATCTATGCACGACCCTGTAAATGACGAATAACAGTTCGGGAGTAGAAAAAGATTTTTTCGCAATATCTTTTAACCGAGTTGAATTTCAGTTAAATATAATAGTGTTATTAACTAGATTTATCGAAAAAAATTGTCCATTAAGAACAACTCAGTTAAAAGATATTGCGAAAATATCTTTAAAATCGAGGTTCCGCTCTCGACTGTTTCCTCCTTCAGAACTTTTTTTTTCTTTGAAAGCTGAGTTAGTCGGGAGTGTTCTTAGTCATGTTTCATGAAAATCGGTCCACTATGTCGGAAGTTTTTCAAAATTTTAATTTTGTTATTAAACTATATTACTATGTATTACTAAAGTAGCCGCTTACAAAAAAAATCAAGTAGGTTCGTTCGTAACTTAGTTAAAATAATATACCTACCTGTTCCTGCCTAAAGCCTATACTTTTTGACTAAAATGGCTGTGATGTGACATAAATTCCTAAAAATACCTGTTTATTTTATTTACAACCGTAAGCCAATAAATTGCAACTGGATTGCCTCATTTATTCTTGACCCTTGATGTTTTTGTGCAGAAAACCGCACAGAATTTTACTGGCCGTGGCTTGGAATATGATGAAATACGCAATACCCATCCGTTTACGTAGGTTAACTTACCTACCTTACAAGTCTTGTGTGTCTCATATTTTAGACTAAGGACAAAATTAAAGGTTTTGACGTTGTGATTGACTGATTTATTGCAATTTTATCACGAAAAAATAGGTATAAATGTAGATATTCAACTTATATATTGCCTAGAGTGCTGGTAAGCTGCTTATTTAAATACACTTATCTACAAACTTACATATTCTGTCAGCAGCAAAAAAAAATCGACGGCAGGTCTTTTTGTCTTCCGATTACCTAATAAATACTTAGTTGGAAAAACTGTCAAAAAGACAAGCCCCGATAAGAGAAAAAAGGCCAGGGCTGTCTCTCTCGAAATTATTATTGAACGATGTGGATAGATTCCTAAATTTGGGGCGAGTTGGGAATAAACTGACTTTCAAACCTCGAACTCGGTAACATTTTGTTTTGCAAAACGAAATAAGTGTTCCGGTCGTTTGTATTTTATGTATATTTTAAGCAATTCATAACTTTGATGATAAACAGGACAATCTTTAAAAAAAGTTTCCAAGGTACAGACTCGATTTTATTTTTCCTGTAATATTTAGCATAAAACCAATGTTTCGTAAAAGTTTCACAATTTTTCGTTGGTGTACTTCGTAGATACCGGGGGCGGAGGAGAACGGAAATAAGGAATAGTTTTGATATGCACAATTTGAGCTCTTTCTAACGATACCCCACTTGACCTATTAAGACGATACAGGAGGGGTCAATTCTCCATACAAACGCTCTCGACTCTTCCTGGTTTTTGAAGATAGAGCAATGATTTTTTATCTGTATCGGACCGTTTTGATTTTTTGATATTTTTATTTTTAAAGACGCAAGAGCCAATCAAAAATTTCCAAAAACGGCCTTTTTCATTATGGCGCAAAAAAGATGTGATACTCAAGATTGGTAATAATTAGCCAAAAAAACTAAACAGATTATTTATTGTTATTCAGATTCTCAAATTTCGTTCCGATTGATTAAGTTTTGAAGGAGCAAAAAAAAAATGAGAACGGAACCTCGATTTTAAAGATTTTTTCGCAATATCTTTAACTGAGTTGTTCTTAATGGACATTTTTTTTTCGATAAATCTAGTTAATAACACTAGTATATTAAACTAGAATTCCCAAATTGAAAGGGGGACTCCTTTCCATTTTAGCATTTTCGCTCCTGTAGCGTCTTAACTTGAAATTTACAGTTTGGCCCCCTTTTAGTTTGGCCATTTTCTATAATTAATATTGATAAATAAAATAATACTTCCAATTTATAGCGGTTAACAATGTTCATAACAACTGTTCCAAATTTCAAATCGATAGCATAAGTGGTTCTTGAGATATTTAGTAATATGACAGACGGACAGAGTCGCACCATAAGGATTCCTTTTGTACCTTTGTGGTACGGAACCCTAAAATGAGACAAATTTTAGTTTTTGTTAGAAAAATTGTTTGGTTTTCTTATTGATTGTTGGAAATTACACATTATGTGAAATTAAAAAAAAAATGGGTGAAAATTAATGGCTTAAAAAAAATATTTTCGGACCCGTCCGGGGAAAATATGCGATTCACGCCAAATGTCCGGGTTTTGTGTGCGTGTGGATTGAGTGAGCACCTTCCGAAAATAAAAATATATGCTGATCATTTAGTAAAAGTTCTAAAACAATTGTAAAACGAATCTCTGAATTTGTAATAAGATAAATCAAAAGATACATACAGATGTGCTCACTCATTTTTCACAAACTACCAACGAAAACAGTGAATGTATTCATTTAACATATAATATTTATATACTAACATTTAGTAAAAAATATACCAACTTACCTCTATAAATTTTAGATCACCTAGTGACGTATTTAATTTTTTACAAATAGTTTCTTAAGAGGGCTTTCGTGTTAAAAATAGTGAAATCGCAACCGAGCGCTCGATCATACCGTGTGTGGTATCAAATTAAAGGGCTTTGCGAGTAGTTTATAAATATATATCACATTATAGGACTTTTTCTACTTGGTCTAACAAAATATGAGAAAATGTCCAAAAGTGGTAATAATTGTACCGGTGAAGGCTCGTTTTCAAAAAATTGGCAAAAATCAATAATAGCAATTTATAATCACTAAGGCATAACAGCAATTTAAGTAAACGTTGCAGATTAATTTAGTACAAAACTTACTTCGATGTGATGTAGATTTTCAAAGAAATTGTCACTTAATTTTAGGTAATTTCTGAAAAAATTGAATTCGCCTTAGGCTAGTTTACTCTTTTTCAAAAAATTAAAATAAAAATCTAGCCTGAAATGATTGTGGTACAGGATATACGAATTATAAATTTACCCGTTTTAATATTCAAAATTGTCCAAATTTTACAAATAAGATCGACTGATTCAGCTCTATACGTGCGTTTTTCTAAATGTGCATTAGAGAAAAATTCATAATTAATTTAGTGAGTTAGTTTTCAAAAATCCAGTCTTATAAAAATCAAGATAATAAGATGCTCTAACTGGAACTTGAATTAAATAAATCTATTGGATAACGGAAAGTGTAGTATTTCACCGACTAAAACTATCAATTTTACATTCTTTTGACGTTTTTTTTGAAAGCAGCCTTAAGCTCACTCAATCCTCACACTTTTGAAAAGAAGAATTTTGATGAAAAACAAGATTTAGACCGCTATTATATGTGTATATTGTGTATAGTTTAGTAAAAGTGAAATGAGAATTTGTATAAAATACAAAACGAACCACTAACGTGTCAGGTTTTTTAATAATAATAAAGTGCTCACTCAGTCCACACGTTTTGAGAAAGTTAAAAATGTAAATATCTTAAGATTTGTAGCACCACAGACACTCGAAAGTACTTCAACATTTATTAAAAAATTTTACTAAATATCCACCATCTAATATTTTATATTCGTTGTCTGGTTTTAAAGATATCCAGACATAACTTTTCTGATACAAATGTATCATGTAGGGTGACCACACTATGTCGGCTCCTGATTTTCCCCGCCTTTCCATTGTCATATTGAGATTGGGGAATTTCGTTCAATTTTGATAATAGTTTATATTAAACTAATACCATAAATTAATTCTCCATCTGCAAACCGTTTTTAGGTTATGTTCTTGGCCTAGTGATGATGTGTATTGTGTAATTTTTATCGACGTCAGGATAATAACCATATCGACATTCATGCATTAAAAAGGACATGAATGATAATTGGTAAGAAACAAAGAATATAATAATACTAATACTTCACTAGTAAGAAACCAGAAATTAGGAGCCGACATAGTGTGGTCACCCTAAATGATACATTTGTATGAGAAAAGTTATGTCTGAATATCTTTAAAACCAGACAACGAATATAAAATATTAGATGGTGGATATTTAGTCGAAATTTTTACTAAATGTTGAAGTACTTTCGAGTGTCTGTGGTGCTACAAATCTTAAGATATTTACATTTTTAACTTTCTCAAAACGTGTGGAGTTGTGGACTGAGTAAGCACTTACAAAAATTTATGATAAAAAACCTGACACGTTAGTGGTTCGTTTTGTATTTTACAAATTCCCATTTCACTTTTACTAAACTATACACATATAATAGCGGTCTAAATCTTATGTTTTTCATCAAAATTCGGCTTTTCAAAAGTGTGAGGATTGAGTGAGCATAAGAAACTATTTGTAAAAAATTAAATACGTCACTAGGTGATCTAAAATTTATAGAGGTAAGTTGGCATATTTTTTACTAAATGTTAGTATGTAAATATTATATGTTAAATGAATACATTCACTGTTTTCGTTGGTAGTTTGTGAGAACTGAGTGAGCACATGTTAATGACTGTATCTTTTGATTTATCTTTTTACAAATTCAGAGATTCGTTATACAATTGTTTTAGAACTTTTACTAAATGATCAGCATATTTTTTATTTTATTTTCGGAAGGTGCTCACTCAATCCACACGCACACCCGGGTTTTTTTTTAAATTTTGTCCGGGTTTAGCGAAATTCGAGATGGCAGCCCTATAAGTAGGTAATACGTAGATTGATATAAGCAATACACCTAAAATCTACATTTATTCTAGTTCTAAGTTTGTAAACTCGTGCGTAAAATCTTATTAGACCATTGACATAGATATCGCGATTTAGTGCGTCTATTGGCCGGATTTATAGGTTTCGGTAAAAGTGAAAATGGAACATTCACTCTAACTTGAGTTATAGGTACGTAAGTGATTGTTACCATGGCAACCAGTGGATTTTACACGTAACTCTACGACCGACAATAAGCATTTAATTTTTCATCACATTTGCTGTTTAAAGGTCTCGATTCCATCTCTCTCGATCCAATTGCGTCTACGTGTACTGAAGAATAATGTACTATTTTGTTCCCAAGGGAGTACTGGATTTAGTTTTAAAAATTAATACAATCCGCACCAGGGAAAGGATGATTCAATCAGCCAAGGATTTTGTTGCACAACTAAAATTTGACTATTAAGCTATAAAAAAATTTTTTCGGTATGAAAAATGCATTTTATTTATGTTTTACAATTATTTCAGTGTGTTTTGCATTTATTTTGTAAATTTCAATCAGATAAATCGTTATAATTTACAATCTGACAGGAAATTGTGACGGCCATCTCGATTCGCACTTGACCGCGTTGCCATTGCAACGGACAGTACAACAGAAACTTCAATTAGAAAATGAAAAAATGTTGACAAAATTTTTTAACGGGCACGTAATAGTATTTTATGCAACTGGTGGTTAAAAGAGGTCAAAAAAGGTGAGTGGCGTGGGTAACAATTTGAGGCGAAGCCGAAAATTGTTAATAAAGACGCCACGAGCATTTTTTGACTCAGTTAAACACCGTTGCATACAATACTTTTTCTACGACCAAGCACATATTTTGAAAGAAAATTATAAATCAACAAATACCTACTTTCAGTCATCTTAGTTATCTAGTGGACCGCCTACCATTTTGAATATGCAGTTTGAGTGCAAACATGAAAATAAAACTGTCTATGGTATGGTTCTTTGAAGCCTGGCCACTAAGACGAATCGAGCCGAGTTGAATCGAGTTCTCATACATTTGAATGCGATTCGACGCGTCGCCAATGAACGCAGCAGAAAACGAAGGAGTCTCGACTCTGCGAATTGGTTTGTTAAGTTGGTAGCAATGTATTTACTGAACTGTAACAGCTATATCGTGCTACTGCTACTAAATGTTTTCAGGGTATATACTAGATAGACTTGTCCTGACATCTTTTATGTAGGGTTTTAAAGTTCTATGCACGACCTTGTAACTCACGAATAACAGTACGGGAGTAGAAAAAATAATTTCAATTGTATGCTTCTTTGAACATTGCATTTAATTTATACGCAGTATTTTAAGTTTGTTTGTGCTCAAAAAGCGTTTGTAACAAAAAACAATGAATTTATATGAAGAATCTGATATAGGTGAAGATAGACTACTGGGGCCCATTTCTCGAAGCTACAAGTTACAATTTACAAGCAATTTAGAATATGACAAGTTCGAAAGAGACTTCCGCTTGTAACTTGTAACTTTTGTTTAGAAAATACCGGCCATGTGCGAGTCTGACTCGCCCATTGAGGGTTCCGTACAAACTTTTAATAGTTGAATCATCAAATGTTATTCATATAACTCTACTACCTAACTAAATCCTTCAAGACTCCATTTTCCACATAACAAGTATATAATATTTAACATACAATTTTATTATTATGTATTAGTATTACATAAATACATATACAAAACGTCCAAAGAAAATCAAGACAATTCGACTTTAATAGTTTACTTACGACGTCGTAAGGACGCCGACTCCATTATATTAGGAAAAACGCGATGTAGAATACAAGCGTTCAACGTACAGCGACATCTATCGGAAAATTAAGTAAACTAATGTAGGTACGCGAGCTTAATGTATGGAAGATGATTTTTATGGGTTAATTGTTTATTTCGTTAACCGATTTTAACCATTTTTCCTTCATTTGAAAGCAGGTATTTTTATTGTTATTCTGTAGAAATGACAGGTACAATAAACACCCGCAAGGGTGGAGAAAGTGAAAATGTAAATCTAAAAGGGTTTTATAATAAAAAAAACTTTTCAAGGTACGTGTACAATTTTATTTTTCATGAACCTAATATTTATTACAATATACATGTTTGGTAAAAATTTCATAAATTTTCGTTGGTAAATTTCGGAGTTAAGGTTGGGGGGGGGGGTATTTTTTTTTACATTTTCCTTCAAAAAACAATTTTTTCCACAACAAAAAAATTATAAAAAATAGTTTTGATATGTACAGTTTGAGCTCTTTCTAACGATACCCCATTTTGACCCAGTAACAACGTAACATTTACAGGGCACCCCCTTTTTATTTTGGCCATTTTCTATAATGAATATTAATCAATTTATAAAATTAATACTTTCAATCTGTAGAGGTTAACGATGTTCATAAGTATTCCAAATTTCAAAGCGATAGCATAAGTAGTTCTCGAGATATTTAGTTTTGTGACAGACAGGCAGACGGACAGAGCGGCGCCATCCTATTGTACCTTTTTGGTACGGAACCCTAAAAATGAGCCCCTGGGGCCTGCGGCAGTCGTGAATAATACATGCTTTTAATGTCCCCTTACCTCCGTTGTTGCACAATGTACTATTATTTACTTATCCAATCTACCTTGGTGTAGTGTTTGAAAAATACATGAGATTTGCGATTTCTGTTATCGACTAACCAGTACTTGCTACTGAGACTTATTTTCAATATTTTATACAATTTTAAAGAAACTGCCTTATCCAATACTCAAATTACCTATTATTGTTTTATTACGGAACAATATAATATTTAGTAAAGTTTAAATGAGCAACAGGATTACTCTGAACAATAACGAGGCAAGTACCTATTTCGTATATGCGTACTAAATAATCATTCACATTGTAATTTTTAAATCTTGAATAAGTTGACGTTGAACTGCCCTGAGGCTTTGTTCTCATTCAGAATTTTAAATGAAGTTTCAGCAGTGTTTTCTCTTCGGAAATAGGTCACAGTTGCGTAGCTGCGTTTCACAATGCTATGTTTCTACGTGGCTGTTTTCGTTCCAACTTGGATATATTATGGAATTGATATTCCCCTCCATTCGACACATACCCACGTGTACTCACACGTCAATAAAGTTGTGTTTTTCCTTGTAGTCTGAAAAAGTTTCGTGACCTGTTTCGTAAAATTACTGCATATGTTCGGCAAATTTGGAAAATGATATTTCATTTGTTCAGAGTTAACTGTCAAAATGAGATACATAAAGCCATTCGCGGATAAACTAAAATAAATATAATACGGATGAGAAAGTTGCATCTTAATCCAGAAAAGTACAAAGTCAGTTCACAAAAATGTTTACTTCAAGTACTTGGATTTGTTTTCGTTTATAGTTTGGCTAACGGATTTTGGTTTTATCATAGGAAGTACCAATAATGCACATGTACAACTATTATATGCGTGTATTTGCGGAGATTTATTCTCGCATGCTCCTCGAAAGTTAATATACTGTACTGTTACAGGCATATCCGCGTCGTCGCAGTTCCGCGCCCGGTGTGAATCATGTGACATGTGACTAGTACTACTCGTACCAATCAATATTCGTTTGTGGTGAAAACAAAAACATACTGTTAAGCTCGAACACAATTGCACAGTAGTATGAATTAGCATAAATCCATCAGATGCGATACGCATAACTTTGCACAACATTAAGCATATTTAGGCGCTGACCTACTTTTTTATCAAAGCTGGTGATACGAACGCGAGCGCATGGCACACACGCGCAACTCGTACCACGAGAACACCGCGCTGCGAATCAAAAGGTTGTATCTGTTACTGTATCGCAATACACTTATGTCGGTTTAGAGTACTACCTCACATAACACACCTGTGCAATCACACATACAGATATGCATTACAAATAAACATTTACACACAATTGTGGTTACAAATTTAACTTATCAAGTTATCAACACTTTAATAATGATAAGAGTGAAGATTTAGTCGGAGATGTATACTTATCGGCAATACTGGATTTAATTGATTGGTGTGGCATGAACATAATAGCCTTTGTTAAATAATTATTTCATATTGACTTCAGAGAAAAATCTTTATCTTACAAGTCGAATTTCCAGTATGATAAACTAAAATAGGTATACATACAGAATGTATTTTGATAGCGGGTCAGTGAGGGCATCTACCAGATCCCGTCTTGCTACGCGAAAACGGTATTAGGAAACCTTCCATCTATTTCAAATTGATGAAGATGCGTTTACAGATTTTGGAAAAACATACAGGGTGCGAGTAAAAGGTCATTTTTCACAATTTTTTTCATTCATTCATTTCAACGATCCCGAACGCGCAGTTTGTATGGAACATGGAACCAAAAAAAATCCGGCTAGTCAATCCACAAACCGAGTAAAAAAATCCCATATTTGTATGATTTTTTTTCACATAAATTTTAATGCCAAATGATTCCAGTCTTATTCAGTATCAATAGTTTCCGAGATGTCAACATACTATAAAAAACCCGCAAATAAAAAACTTTCCCCATACATTCACTACGGAAAAAGATGTTTGACTGTGTTCTTACCAAAATCTGTAAATGGGCCAATTTTTTTTCAAAGTTGTCCATCCCACTTTTTTGTAACATGGGTATTTTTTACGCGATTCATACTCAGAATCGCGAGGTCTTTCGATCTGGATAGGAGAAAAAAAATGTCCCAAGATTTCCATACATTTTTCAACCATTCATTCATTACCGCCATGCAAATGTATGAAAAAATGGTAACGGAATGGGAAAAAAACCTTATGACACTTTTTTTTCTCCTATTAGGATTGAAACTCGCGATTCTGAGTGGATACCACATAAAAAATCCAAATAAAAAAAGTAGGGGGGTACAGGATAACTTTGAAAAAAAAAATGGCCTTCATACATGCCAATTTTCATAAATAGAAATCGAAGGATTAGGTATGTTATTTTTCAGTATCGAAAATAGAGCCTAATGAGTTTATTCGGAATCTTATAACTTGGTCCATGTTTGACCACGCTGATATTGTCTTTTTATGGTAAATTGATAGAGTAAAAGGCAAAGGCCACTTGTAAAATATTTACAAGTTTCACAACACCTTGGCAGCTTGCTTGATTAAGCTCCTTTTTTTTGTTTCTGATTGATGATGATTAGAATGGGAATAATAAAAAAAAAAATATTTCTTTGTTTAAGAATTTGTACGCTACTCTATACTTTGTGTGTGATTTATCAATCAGCAGGGACCGCAACTTTGGTGCCGATGACAGACGTATGACGTCAAGCTAAATACAGAGTGTTGTTATCTAGATTATATACACTTAATCAAATAACAACTTATTAGCCTCTTTAGTTTACTGATATTCAAACTTGAGTTAAGAGTTTTTCCACGTACTGGCCACGTATAAAAACATAACTGTCTTTGTCATGTTAAAACCGAGATTGTGGGAAATGACAACCAATTTCTGTTTAACTATTTTTCATTGGTAAAATATAACCGAAATATTATTGTTTCGCTATGGAACCGTATTTGCAGAAATTTCCTTTTCTGATTTTACAAAATGAAAAAATATACCGCTCCTGCTGTGACCAATATTTAAGAGGAAAAGCAAGTAATATAGATAAACATTAGAAAACAAAAAAGCATATAGAACGAGAAGAAGGAAAAATAAAACAACCTTTTGTTAATATGTTGTTTTATTTAAGTACACGAAGAATAATATTTTTTGTTACAATTACATTACTGTAAAAAAAGCCAATAAAAATAATATTTGCATCGTTTTTTAATGTTAACATTATTTTTTTATGCAAATACCAAGCAGTTCTCAATATCTCATTATTAAGAATTGAGGTATTGCAATGTTATTAAAAGAACATCCTATATCGGACTAAACGTTTATCAGTGTTTATCAAAGAAGAGAATCGATTTACTTTTTTTTAAAATTAAATAGCTTCAGTCCATTATTGGGACTATTTCGCCAGTGTCGAGGTGATATGAGGATTTCGGTACGGTAAGTACTTGTAAATTGATAGCTAGATTTTACAAGAGCACGAGGACTACCGGCCGTTGACGACCAAAAATAGGCTAAACGCGTTTTGAGATTAATTCTTCATCAGCTTCTCAACACAACATTAGTTTACTGCATAATAAGCTATCGACATTACACTTTAAACAACATTAATGAGCAAAAGAAAAAGAACAAGAAACTTTAATAAGAAGAATAGTGTGAAAGAAATAGATAAAATAAAAATTGGAATTATTGTAATAGTTTTTTTTTGTTTCATCCCAAATTACTCATTGAAGGTTGATTGAGCACCTCCTTACAGTTCACATAAAATTACTAAATTTAGCATATTATATAAACATAATACAAACAGTAACAAAATAAAAAACAGGAAGCCTGTTGAAAATAAAAAAGGATTTTTGAGCCATTACCTCATAGGCTCATAGTCATAAAATAATTGGTCTTGGGTAAAAAGCAACCTATAAGTTTGTGACCGCTCTTATTAAGGTGCAGTGGGTTAATTTAGAAAGGGTAATCTTGTTATGATGGAAATAATGGTGATTTTATGTGACTTTCCAAATTACCCCGCTGCACGTTACTGCTTTTCAAATATTTATAGCTTCAATATTACGCGCTATACTTATGGAACAGTCGCGGAGCGGATAAGCTTAGCGAGATATTTATGAAAAAACCGGCCAAGTGCGAGTCGGGCTCGCGCACAAAGGGTTCCGTAGCAGCAAACCAAAATTACAGTTAAATCAACCTATCTCAAAAACTATAAGAGATACTTTGATCAAACCAAAAATCGTTGAAAGAGTTAATTAGCATGCATCACCTCTATTTTTTTTAGAATTTTATACCCCGTAGTTATAAAAATAGAGGGGGGGGGACATACTTTTTACGACTTTGAGAGCTGATATCTCAAAAACCGTTCACTTTAAGAAAAATGTTTTTAGAAAACTTTATATCATTTTAAAAGACCTTTCCATTGATACCCCACACGGGTATGTACATCGAAAAAAAATTTTCATCCCTCAGTTACATGTATGGGGGCCCCACCCCCAATTCTTTTTTTTTTTTTACTATTTAGTGTCATAATTTTGTAGCGGTTCATACAACACATATTCCCATCAAATTTCATCACTGTAGTACTTATAGTTTCCGAGTAAATCGGCTGTGACAGACGGACAGACGGACAGACGGACAGACGGACAGACGGACATGACGAAACTATAAGGGTTCCGTTTTTGCCATTTTGGCTACGGAACCCTAAAAAGTCCATTATCCAAAGTTTAAAATGTTCATATAACATCAAACTAACGGCAGTATATAGGTATGTGATGAGAATGCTATTTCTCACGTACATATGTAAATAAAGGCAGCCTTGGCCTGGTTACCACGATTTTAGCAGTATTACAAAATAGTCGAGCGATGCGGTGCTGTGCTGGAGTAGAGTGGGTGCCGCTTGCTAACGCATGTATGTAGCTGTACCACGGCGCCGGCGGTTCTCCGCTCGTATGCGGTTCACCGTTGCTAAAGAAACCTTCCACACACAGAGACCATTCGCCTTTTAGGCGTAACTAAAAAAAACTATTGGACACATATTTTTTCTTTTTTCTCGTAAACGAAAAATGACGACAGTGCGTTGAAGTTTCGCGTGATGTCACGCCTAGGTACATTTTCTACTTAAAACTTTTAAAAGTGACGTCACAAGCTCTCCTCTCCGGAAATTTGATGCTCTGTATCTTTGTAGTTTTTCATTAAATTAGATGAGACTAAAAATATGTGTTCAGTATTTTTGGAAGATTTAACTGCCGGAATAAACAGAATGTCATTTTTTGTATACAGTCGTCATCCTTATTCACACTTCTTCTGCGAAATATGGTATACGTACGTAGTACGTACATAATTGTTTATTTATATTTATATTATACGGCAACATTTATTTACGTGGAGTAGGTAATTTGAAGTAACATAAGGTACAGCGGGGCCAAATCTCGACTGGGTGGCAATTGTAACTAATCCATGTATCCACTGAACACGCCTACATATATAACCGGTGGACACTCTACTTAATAATGAAAACATTGTAAAACATGGAAAAAAATGGACCAGTTACATTTGGCCCCTAGTCGCGATTTGCCCCGCTGTACCTTAATTAAATAATTTAATTAAAACCAATACTGCGCATGCACAAGCTTATTAATTCCACTGTCTCGAACTAGTGCAAAAAGTAATACTTATGCCTATATCGAAACTTGAAAGGACCGTAAATCGTCAGTTACGATAAATTAATTTCGTCCTTTCAGCACTTATATCGTAATTATACTATTTTAAGGTCAGCATGTACAGTAGTTACCTACCTAAATTAAAAATGATAAAATTGTACTCAAAACTAGAAATAAAGAAAAAATATTTTACTTTATTAGTAATTTAATTCTCCACCAAAGCAGAGCGACTTGGCTCGCAACGCAGCAACAAAAAGCATGGGTACCTACTACCTACTCTCTGAGCCGCTTGTCAAATTCGGCGCTCGTGTTAGAGTTGCTCAACTACGCAAAGCAAGGTCTTTGCGGTTGAGCAATGAGCATAGGCTTCAGAATATTGTTGAAATATTAACGAGCCTGTGATTTTGGGGTCTTGTTCTAAGAAGGTCAAAGTGGTATTTTGCTTAGGTACAGTCAGCGTCAAATACATACATTGTAATATTTGTGATGGCCAAAGCGCCAAATATATCGTAACACACCTTGGTTAGCATAATAATAATGATCAGTTCTGGTATATTTGGCGCTTTGGCCGTCACAATGTATTTGACGCTGACTGTACAGTACCTACATTATTATACCTAATTTGTTAACGATAGGAATTTTATTGCTTGACAACCGGTCTGGCTCAGTCGGTAGTGACCCTGCCTGCTAAGCCGCGGTCCTGGGTTCGAATCCCGGTATAAAGGGCATTTGTTTGTGTGATGAGCACAGATATTTGTTCCTGAGTCATGGATGTTTTCTATCTATTTAAGGATGTATTTATCTATTTAAGTACCTATGTATTATGTATATCTTCGCTTAGCACCCATAGTACAAGCTTTGCTTAGTTTGGGGCTAAGTTGATCTGTGTAAAGTGTCCCCAATATTTATTTATTTATTTATTTATTATTGATTGCTGCCCGAATATAATATAAAACAATACGTTTAACGTTTTATGTGGCTCTTGGAACTTTTTAGAAATTGACAGAAATAAAAAATGAGACTATGTCAAGGACACGCAATAAAGACGCTAGCTCTGGTACTTCTAATAACACGTTGATAAGTAATTAGCATCGTTAGTTGAGGGAGACCCTAAAAAATCCGTTTAAGTAGTTCGACGGCCATGTATAGGTATCTAATTGCACTCCTAGCTCCTTTTCACACCTGCATATTATGTGTATGGTATTGTTGCGTTAAGCAGTTAATATCTTATACTTTTAAACGAGCAATTCTTGTATATTTATTTATTTATTTATTTATTTATATATTTATTTACACTGACGATCTCGGAAACCGCTCTAACGATTTCGCTGAAATTTGTTATGTGGGGGTTTTGGGGGTGAAAAATCGGTCTAACTTATCCTTAGGTCCCGGAAAACGCGAATTTTCGAGTTTTCATGCGTTTTTCTTCGCGCGCCATCTCGTGTGCAGTAGTTGTACTGTTAAGACAGAATTCTTTCGGTCGATGTAAGTACCTACTATTTATTGCAAACACTAGATGGCGACACGGGTCAAGGCTAAAACGAATAGAAAAATACACTATTTGAGTTTTTGTGGCGAAATGCGCGCCATCTCGTGTGGAGTAGTTGTGTTGTTAAGGCTGAGAATTTTTTCGCTCGATGTAGGTATTATTGATTTTTGAACTAGATGGCGACACATGTCAAGGATACGAAATTAACAGAACCGAGCGAAGCTCGGTCGCCCAGATATTAGCTAATAATACTCCGACAGCATTTTCAGTTGATACTGTAACTTTCTGAAATGGAAACTCTGAAGTACCTAATACGATTACGCAACGCGAATACAACATAATCATATACCTAGACACCAAACAGCCTCAAATTATTTGATGCATAATCAAACAAAATATTTCAAAAGTAGTTTACAATTTTCATTTTCTCCGAGTTTGCATATTCTAAGTATCCCTTCAAGTTTTCACGTCAACCGCGTTGTCTCCATGTAATGCATTCATTAGTGCGCAACATTTCAACACCCGCTTCGTGGCCCACTTACTAAGACAAATTGAAACTAAAACTCGCCAAAGATCAGTTCGATGCCTAATATCCGATCTTTAGATTGTTGGCCGGTAAAGAGCAGAAATTAGCACAATTTTAGACTTAAATCATTGCGCATCGTGTTGAAAGTTCTTCCGAACGGGTTGTTGAGTCAAATGTTGTTGCACAACTGACGTAACCTTCGAAAAGGAAAAGAAACGCATGCACGGCCCACGTTGGCGGCCATATTGGAAACGAGTGTCAGGAGCTACGCCAATCGCACCGTTTTTTGTCAAAAGGTAAAAGATGTGTATCTTTTTTTACAGGACACGTTTTTATTGCTGACTGTACTATTCATACCAATATATGTACATACATACATACATACATACAATCACGCCTGTATCCTATAAAGGGGTAGGCAGAGCACATGATACTACTAAAGCTTCAAGGCCACTCTTGGCAAATAAGGGGTTAAAAGAAAACGAAACTGTGGCATTGCAATACCACAATCAATATATGTATAGGAACTAAAACCCCAAAAACAATTAGCTTGTGCTATTTATTCAGTCATCATGGCTATCTCCAGCCGTTATCATCAGTTCAGCTGTCTATCATGTCACCATAATACTGCATTTATGTCCGATTTACACGTTTGCTTAATTGCATTTCAATCAAATATGGGTGAAATTCAATTTTCAAGATATAACCCTAAACAATTGTAAAAAAGTCGTTTTTAAGTGTACACTCGGGTAAGACCGGACTATTTTTCGGTGAGTTGGAAAGACGTCACAAAAAAAATCATAAATTTATTCTCACTAACTTTTACCTGCACATTTGTGATGTACGTGATTAAAAAGAAATCAAGCTTTCAATATAAATTTACTTGATGAAACTCAACTAAATAGTTTAGGAGTAATCGACACTCAAACTTGCACTAATTTTTTTTTCAAGACACCCAACCAAAAACCTTCTCGGCTTAAGATCGGACTAGTGTCTAATTTAAATTCTAAAGTAAGAAGAATAAGGTGCATACATGGAAAAAATCCGAACTTTAGTTATTAAAAAATATACTATGGAAATACATTTATTTTCATAATATTTTGGCGGGAACCAAGTTTAAAAAAAAAAATGTCGTTTTTTAGTCCGATCTTATACTTGGCTACAAAATATGCACATTTTCTGGTTCTCAAAGTGTTTGTGGTAAATGATGTAAGTCCGGATCCTACAGTGCAGATATATGGGGTGTATAGATGTGGCTATAGGAATGCAGGAATATATATATATATATGTATCAATGAATAAGTCTTGTAATCGGCTTTTATTATAATTTTACTGTAAGTAAATTAATTAAAGCAGTTAGGAATCCGCAAGAATTGTTTACGTTTTACAAAATTAAAATAATCAACAGGCTAGTTGTACTTACTAAGTAATCAACAGTACCTACTTATACTTACTACTCACAGACAAACTTTACAACATGAACAACTCAAAAAGAAAAATATAATTAGTAAATTCAATGTAACTATTACTAAAAACACGGTTTATATACGATGTGCGATTCCTTAGCGCCGGTCCGATCAACATGCGAGTAGCCGGCGCGGCGCGTCGTTACTACTGCCTCACGCAGGGTTGTCCACTTACAGCGCCTCAACCAATAAAATAATGATACCGCGCGGCGTGAAGTTTGTAAGAAGAGTTATTACTGGTATCTCAACACTATGATACTATGTATCTACCTATGTGTGAATGTGAATTTTAAACTTGTCATTTTTATTTTTGTATGTAGCTCTTGTCGTGTATTTTGTTAGCATTAATAATATTTATATTCTCATTTTAAGTGAATTGTACAAATTCTTATGGGAATAAAGAATCTTTAAACCTATGTGTTTGACGGCTGGTCTGGCCTAGCGTGTAGTGACCCTGCCTGCTAAGTCGCGGTCCCGAGTTCAAATCCCGGTAAGGGCTTTTATTTGTGTGGAGCACAGATATTTGTTCCTGTCATGGATGTTTTCTATGGTATATAAGTATTTGTATTTTATATATATCGTTATCGGAGTACCCACAACACAAGCTTTCTTGAGCTAACCGTGGGACTCGGTCAATCTGTGTAAGAACGTCCTATTTTTTTACAGACGGTTTTCAATGTTCACTTTGTTTTTTAAATAATCATACAAAAAGAACGCCTTAATATTCGAAGTATAGCCCATCGTATTCTATGGTTTTAACCCAACGTTCAGCAAGCTCTTTGAGACCTTGGTAAAACCATTCCTTGGACTTAGATGCAAAAAAATGTTGCACTGCATTTTCAACATCACCTTTGGATTAAAATTTTTTCCCTCGAAAGAATTTCGCCATGGATCTGAATAAATAATAATCTGACGGTGCAAGGTCCGGACTAAATGCTGGATGTGGCAGGAGTTCAATACCACCAAGTTCTTCGATCGTATTCTGCGTAAGTTTCGCCGTATGTGGTTTAGCATTGTCTTGTTGTAAGAGAACCCGTTTTCGGTTAACTAAACCTGGATAACTAAACTATGGATATTTCTCCGATAAAACCTCATACATTCGCATAAGCAGAGCTGTCCACTAAATACCTCGGCATTGATAGTTCGACCATCAGGAACGATTTCGAAGTACACTAAACCTTCATAATTCCACCACACACACACAGCAAGACTTTCCGCTCAAATCGACCTCTCTTCGCGACGGGTTCTGGTAATTGTCCTTCATCTAACCACTGATTTTCCATGTTCGGGTTGTTTAGATAAATCCATTTTTCATCGCAAGTAACAATGCGTTTAATAAAACGATCATCTTTCGGCAGGGCAAGGAGTTGTTTGCATACCTCAACTCGACGTTTCGCTTGAGTCTCGGTTAATTCATGTGGCACTATTCGACAACTTTTATAGGTCTTGCCCAATGATTTTAAATGGCGATGTATGGTATGGTATCTTTGGAAAGTCCAAGGGCGTCCGATAATCGGCGAGTGCTGGTACTAGGTTGGTTTTCTACTGCTTCCCTTGTAACCTCAATATCCCACACTGGTGGACGACCTGGGCGCGGACGATCGTCAAGCGTCAAATCTCCACTATTGAAACGAGTAAACCAACGCTGTGCCGTTCGCTCGTTAACTGTGTCTTCCCCTTCAATTTCACATATTTTTCTTGCAGCCACGGCTGCTTTAAATTTTTGTTTCCAATAATGTCTTAACAATACACGAACTTCATATTTATCACACTCCATACTTTTTTTTATAAAAACGTACTGCGTCGTCAATAAGCAAACAGATAATGATTAAAACAAAGTAAAACAATTGCACACTTCATAGAACTAGAGACTAGTCTCGACAAGTTACGACGTTTAATTTGAGGCGCAGAAGTTCACCCATATAAAAACCGACATTACTTATGAGACACCCTCTGTAAATATATTACGTATAAAAAATATTTTATACTTATTTGCTACTGATGTCCATAATATTGTAAGATGATAAAAAAATATTAAGAAAAAACAAAACAACATAATAATTTAGGTACGATTTATAGGACTTGCACACTTATACATTTTACGAGAGTGGTTGAGAACAAGCATTTTTGTCCAAGCTGAAATGGAGAACTATGCTAATGTTCGGTCAACAATGTGCCATATAAAAAAGTTTGAGAACCAGTTGCGTAGTCCGATCTTTAGCTGACAGGTTAAACACCGGATCTCCGTTTACAGCCTTCGTACGCCAAACTCAAATACAGAAATCAAACCGCATTAAACCGAAACTACCCATTATTTCATTGCAATAATAATATAAACCCATTTAGTCACCCAAAAACTGATTTGATTTTTTATGTTAAAGATCGGATCTCCAAAAATTCTCGAAAAAATGCAGTTTTTTTGTAAACGTTCGTAGCACACGACTGATGCCGCTGAGCGGTTGCTGCATCCTGGCGAGAGGGGTGGGATAAAACGGCGTCATGCATAGTATTGCCAGTGATGAAAAAATACTATTATTTTAGGGGTGGTATTATTGCGGTCATCCGATCTTACCTTAGATCCGATCTTAGCCGGGTCTACCTTACTTTTATAATCATTAGGTATACAGGATGTCCCAAAAAGAACACGCCACAGCGACACTGGAGGTAGAACAGCCCAAGAGGGTTCCATCCAACCTAACATGACCCCAGTAAAAGTTGCACCATTTTCAATTTGCAATTTAAGTTTGTGTTGGATTTGAATGTTTAAAATTTAAATTAGTCATTGTCGAACAAAATGCCAACCTCAGATCAGAAGAAAATGCCGCCAATGCTTAATACCTACAGTATGTTTAGACTTTTTTCAGTAGATTGTGTCACAAGGGAGTAAATTACATATTTATGGCGTCGATGGCGAAAATTGAATCCTGAATGAAGGATACTAGAATATATACTATGTAGTAGGTATATTTTAGATTATAAACTGAAATGATGCATGTTCCGAAATAACCTGGCTAGCAAAATTTATTAGGTGTAATATATTGTTATTAGTTTCAAATTAGCCCAATTAGTAAGTAATTTAAACTTTGGATAGGTGGTAAGGTTTGGTTAAATACAAAACTTTACAAGCTTCCAGTAGGAACTGTAGGAACACAATAATCAAAGTCTGAGAATCATCACAAGCCTTGCTATTTAGCCTTCGTATTCTTAAGAGTAAGAGGCCAGATAAGGAGCAATGAATAATTAGGTCTCGAGTGCAAACGATATCTGACGGTTTATATAAAAGCAACCCTAATCAGGTGGTAAGAAAATATAAATTATAGAATAAAGTTAACTGCAGTGTCTCGGAGCATTGGTGCTGGAGAGGGTCGCCGCCGGGGAGGGAGGGAGAGGGGGGCACGGTCGTGGATGACGCGCGTCCTACTGGCACACTGACACACTTACCCAGTGACAGTGGTACTGCTTTTGGTTCGACGAGGTCGGCACGGTGCGTCCTACGTGTACGATAATGTACTTATATATGTATATGATAAGCTCTACAAGACATTGCTATAAATAGTGTGGTGTCAGGGAGAACACTCATCATAAACAAACTTTGTTTATTACAAGTATTTGTTTGTGGACTTGCGTTCACTCTTGTCTGTTCTAGGATGATATATGATGATCATGTTTTTATGAAACATACACCAGAGATTACCTACTTGAAATCGAACACCGGTGAGAATAACTTATATTTATAGTTGCAGAATGCGATATCGTACCAGCCCAACGAGCAGTTTCTCGGAATATATGAATGCTTTTATATAAAGGCTAAGAGGAAAATCAAAATTTCATTACCGACCAATAAAAACTAGGTTGCCTACTTCGTTCTTTGTTTAACATATTTTAAAATGTAAGCATTAATACAAAATATTCCGTACGGAAGATGACGCCGTATGAATTCATTATTTTCGATAAATTACGTTACTAAATGATTTAGCAGAACCAAAGTCGTCAATTCCGCCGTAATTGATCATTATCTCGAAGTTCTCCGGGGAGGGACTAATAATGGAGCTATCATATATAGTGGCCTACGCTTTAATCCCATGAGTATATCAGCTTCCGTAAATGACCATGAAAGGAAAATTGTTAGCAATTTATACGAACATGTACTAGATGTAGATGCTACTACAAACGTACTCGATAGGCCCCATATTATATACGTAGTGTATAAAAAAGGGCCTGAAATAAAAGAAGTAAAAATGTTGCAACATTTCTTGACAAAAGTATATGAGTAAGAACTGATCAATATCAATTAAGATCAATCTTTAGAGATCTGAGTCGAGGTCCCCTTGGATTTAAACGTCAGTAGCTCAGTAGGTAACCCTTGATGAGAAAATTAACAAAAGATACATACGATGGGAAGGGCGTTCAATAAGTAATGATAATGAATATTAAAACATAAGAATGTGAGTCTTCTTATATTTTTATAATTAAAAGTAACTCTTTTGTCATTTATTTACTTTTTTTCATTTTTTTTTGCCCCTTATTAAAAATTAAAATCTTAACGATAGTCTAAATACCATGTCAGTAAGCACTTCACTTCATTATGCTTCAGAGTAGCGATTATGCCAATTACATTACAATTTTATTTAAAGGTCGGGTATAAATATTAATGGTCCTTATAATATTAGGTACTTACCTTCAATATTAGGTATGTCACTTGTAGCTTTAAGTTTAAATACACCAACTTGAGCAGCACCCTCGACAATTTGAGGGTTCGGCCCAGTCGACTGTCATTTTGAAGGCCAAAAACATTATTACTTATTTGTTTGTTTAAAATGTTGTAATGGTAAGTATTGTAACTATTTTTTTTTATATTAAAATGATTGTTTGTTCTTCTTTAAAACTAACGTAATTTTGTTTCCAATCTATATCCTCAATTTTCGTGATAATCTGTAAAAATCGTGAACATGACCCAAAACAGCACCTAGATTTTTGTAGGATACCCTTTGAAAATGTATCTATATGAACTTTTTTATTTTTGTCACTAACAAGGATAAACCAGCTTTAATTTTTGAAGTATGATTATTTTTGATATTCATGACAGAAATGAACTCACGACACGTCAAATATTCATGAAAACATGCACTTATTTTACTGAAAATTTTCATCACTAACCTTGTGTCAATTTTTTTACATATCAAAGAAAAACAAATGAAAGTAGTAATTTTTTTTTAAACCGCCAACCGCGACATAGTGGACCGATTTTCATGAAACATGGCTAAGAACACTCCTGACTAATTCAGCTTTCAAACTAAAAAACCAAATCTAAGTCGGGGGCTACGATGCTACAGACACACACACACACACACACACACACACACACACACACACACACACACACACACAAACAGACAGACAGACACGTCAAACTTATAACACCCTTAAAAAATTGGAATTATGTAATTTCACTTCAATGAGTACTGCTACATGGACAAGTTAAGATAAATTAAATCAAGATACAGGAACATATCCATTCTCATTACTTTTTGAATATCCCTCGTACATATTATAATAATTACAGATATGTACTTGACAGAATATCTAAGCATACCATTCTTGCAAAACTGAGAACATTTCTCGGTCTCCACATTATTCACATTTGACAGAGAGTTGCATCAAGGTTTCATGAATTTCATGAGCATTAAATTTTACTTATGAGCATTAGATTCTATAAAATAATTTATTTAAGAAGAAGAATATAAGGGTAGGCAAGTAAAGTCACAAATGTGTCAAGTTATGGGAAGTGTCCAAAAATGTTGTAAAATTCTATAACAAGAACGTTTTAGGGAAACGAAAGAAGTAAATGAAACTTGCACAATATATCTTGAGATAGTTTACCTACTCAGCTAAAGTCTCTTCGGCTAGGTACTTAATTAAAAGGTCTTATTTTGGGATGTTCTCGGTTGATCAGCGTCTGTGTAAGGGTGTCTATCCCTTAAATGTGAAATGGGAGGAAAGTTTGTAAAAGATATAGTCATACTTGTTATGGAGAATTTTTGGCCAAAAGCTGCACTTTTAGATGGAAGCAAGCCGCTTTGCATGGTGATAGTAGACATCAAAGTAAACGATTTTTTCCGAGGATATCGAAATTTCATCCCTTAGGAAGCCGAGCGTAGCGAGGTGTTTTATGAAAATGAAAAAAAATTATATCTTTTTATTGTATCGTCCGATTTCATGAGCATTAAATTTTACTTATGAGCATTAGATTCTATAAAATAATTTATTTAAGAAGAAGAATATAAGGGTAGGCAAGTAAAGTCACAAATGTGTCAAGTTATGGGAAGTGTCCAAAAATGTTGTAAAATTCTATAACAAGAACGTTTTAGGGAAACGAAAGAAGTAAATGAAACTTGCACAATATATCTTGAGATAGTTTACCTACTCAGCTAAAGTCTCTTCGGCTAGGTACTTAATTAAAGACAGCCAATACTATATAATGGTACCAAATACAAAATGTTAAATACCTATTTTAATGCCTTATTTACAAGTCGTTTCAGCCAAGGTTTACGTACACAATGGGCACAAACCAAGGTTTGTTTGTTATCTCGCTTTTCCATTGTAGGTAAAGCAGAATTTCCTTGCAGCGGTACGTACTTCCCTTGCATTCTGTAATCTGTATTCATTAAGACTATGTCAAGGCAAAATCTATGCCTCATTAAATAACCGTGGAAGAAGTAATTATACAGACTCGATCTAAATTTTATTTTACCATTGTTTAGACCAGCAAAATGTTAAAATCTAATAATTCTATGAAGATTACTTAATTTATATCATTCATGAAATGGAAGTACCGCCAAATGCTGCAACATTGCCTACCCTGCCTAACATTGCCTGAGACCCAGGCACCTTTGATGTCGACCTTTGATTTTTGTTGACTCAAATATTTTAGTCTTTATGGGTACAGAAGACCTTTACTGATGTCTAAAAATAAATGGGATTGTAAACAAGATTCGTATTGCATAGGTAGCTTGCGCCGAGCGTTCGTCGCGAGCACGGTCGAGGGTCGCCAGGAATATGGGCCAAGTTCATACGAATCTAGGTCAGGGGGATTTGAATAACTGCTGGGAGCTAAATTTATAGTACATTACGTCAGACGCCGGGAAAGAAGGGCTTACAGGCTGAGGAGGTAAATGGTCACATCATATTGACTGTATGTGTAACAAACTCGATCGCTTCGTATACGCACTAAAACGATTGCGACAAATTGCTTCAATAGAAACCTACATATATATTCCAAAAGACTTCAGAAGTATTTAAAAGACAAGTGAGACACTCTTCTCTCAGTTGAAGTTGAACATGTGATTAAAAACTCTTACCTAATTATAAAATAAAATATTTCTAACAAGAGTTACACATATTGTTTAAGTAGGTTCTTAGAGGCTATGTCGCAGGTTTTTAAACATCAAAATTAGATTTTGACAGGACATTATTAAGACAGTGTGTAGGTGCACTGCCAACTCACACGTTGATCCACTATAGTACCAAGATTTTCAGAACTATACTTTTGAAACAGAGGGACAGGGCAAGAACAGTTTGTTTGATTTATACATGTATGGATGTGAATTCTGAAACCACAGATAGGTAGTGATAAATTGATAATACTCATGTGTTCAAAAACACGTTACGTATTCTAGGTGGTGTTTAACCAGGATGATAACAGTCACACAGAAATTACCACTCTTGCTGGTTTCAGAGCCTATGAGTGGTAAATAATGTAGTACTTTAAGATCATAATAACATTCATAACAATATTTTATAAGAAAAAAAAAACCGCCGCCTTTGGGGTTCTGGTGAAAGCTACTTGCGAATGTTGGATTATGTAGAAATGTGTAGGTATTTTTTTAAATTGCTTTTAATGCTTTAATTATTTGATGGCAGCAAAAATCAATATACGTATATCGTTAAGGTTTGAGGACTTTCCTCAATTCCTCATGAATCCGATTATAATAAATCGAAGCTTGACAAAATTTGACTTGAAAACTCAATATTCTTTACAAACATAACTAAATAAATGTTACTGTTCTGAACTTAAATGCATGCTGTTCTTGTAAAAATACCAAAGTCACTATAAGTGTGCCGTTCAGATTTGAGGAGTTCGGTTCTGACCATCATCAGCAGTTCCACTGCACCAAATGTCACTGTTCTGGACGTAAGTGCATGCTGTTCTTATAAAAATACCAAAGTCACTATAAGCACACCTCGGACACTGGCGATCAAATATATGAAAGAGGCGCGTTTCTAGCACACAGTCTAAGCTCGTGTAGGTGAACGCGTCGTCGCGTACTATGCTTGTATGAGTGAAATATGACAGGTCGACTGTTCGCGTTTTTGACAGGCGGTAACTGTGAGGTAACCGAGAGGGGGTGGGCGGCGCTTTCAGCGGGGAGCGGGAGTGGCCATACTGTATGGTAGTACTCTTTATTATACTGTGCTATAAGCGTGCCGTTCAGATTTGAGGAGTTCCGTTCTGACCATCATCAGGAGTTCCACTGCACCAAATGTCACTGTTCTGGACGTAAGGGCATGCTGTTCTTATAAAAATACCAAAGTCACTATAAGCGTGTCGTTGAGATTTGAGGAGTTCCGTTCTGACCATCATCAGCAGTTCCACTGCACCAAATGTCACTGTTCCGTACGTAAATGCGTGCTGTTCCTTTAAAAACACAAAAATCACCATATGTATGCCTTTCAGATTCGAGGAATTCCCTCGATTTCTCCAGGATCCCATCATCAGAACTGGGTTCTGAGAAAAATGGGACCAATCTGTATGCATCTATATTCAATCAAACAAAAATTTTTCAAAATCGGTCCAGTAACGACGGAGATATGGAGGAACAAACATAAAAACAAAGAGATACAGACGAATTGAGAACCACCTTCCTTTAAGAGATTTGAGGCGGCGTTTAGTAGCAAATCCTGCCTTAAATTAGCAAATATCTTTATGGATTTGAAACTTGATTTAGGAGCATAGAGGACGATCGACTGTCATAAATAGAAAATATTTTTATACAAGTTAATGTATTTTTCCCCTCACTAGCTCGGAAACACGTGTTTTGTCCTTTAATACCAGCGGGTAAAAACGCACTTTATCCACTAGTGAATAAAGTAATTTGACCTTGAATAAAATCAAATTAACTGCTTTAAAATTGACAAAAGTATGTGAATCTAGTAATAAAGATGATTTACCACCTGTGAAACTACTGGAAGCAGTGTTAAACGCATTTTTTGCGTGGTAGTTTCCTCGCTATAGTGAGGGGAAAAATTTTGTGTTACACTCGGGTGCAAATGTATTTTACTTCTCGTGTGTTAAAAATCTCGCAAGTTCAGGATTCTATTCTCGAACCACTCGCTTCGCTCGTGGTTCAACTATAGAATCCTTTCACTTGCTTGTTTTTCAATTCCACACTCGGCGTTAAAATACAACTTTGCCCCCTTGTATAACAAATAACTATTAATCAGTGAGAGGAGCTGTTTGATATATTTGAATCATAATACTCGTACCTCTGATTTCAATATCTGGGGCGGAAAATGGGGACTACGTTTTTATGTAAAACCGTTTTTATGCGGCAGACTTATTTTGTCTTATGCTTGTTTGCCACCGACGTAGTATAAAAAAAAACAAGAAATAAAGACCAATGTAAGAATAACCCATCTTTGCATTTGCAATTATGTTCGATCGAACTGACTTTTACCAATCATGTATCGTAGGTACTCAACTACGTTATATCAGCGTTCTATGCATTTTTTTTGCTTCACTAAAAATAAAACCATTCCATCCTTTGACCTCCTTACGGCGGTCTGCAACTGGAACTACAGACTTGTTTATAGACTATTGCAGCGTAGAAATACTTGACTTCTTTTTTTACTTCCACAAATCAGATGGATTGCTTACGAATGAAACGATGCTTAAATTAACCGATGGAATTAAAATCAAATATAAATCCATGTTAATAATCTATCTAGAAGATTACTTTGCTCATCCTCGAATAGATAACGTCCTCAATTTATGTTGTGTTCTAGATTTTGATGCTTAAATTGATCTGATTGAAACGTAAAGTCAGACAAAGCTTCATTGGCTGTGATTTTGAAATGATGCTCTGTGGGCATTTATTTGTGTGATGAGCACAGATATTTGTTCCTGAGTCATGGATGTTTTCTATGTATATAAGTATTTATATATTATATATATCGTTGCTGAGTACCCACAACACAAGCCTTCTTGAGCTTACCGTGGGCCTCAGTCAATCTGTGTAAGAATGTCCTACAATATTATTATTATTTGTTTGTTTTATTTGTTTATCTAGAAGATTACTTTGCTCATCCTCGAATAGATAACGTCCTCAATTTGTGTTGTGTTCTAGATTTTGATGCTTAAATTGATCTGATTGAAACGTAAAGTCAGACAAAGCTTCATTGGCTGTGATTTTGAAATGATGCTCTGTCACTGTAAGAAAATCGATTAACTAATTTTGACAAAATGTGTTACAGGGATGAAACCCGGAGAAGATAATCATGTTTTATGTCATAGATGTTTTCTATGTATATTATGTACATACGTGTATATAAATTGTTGTCCGACACCCACAGTACAAGCTTTTCTTATTTTGGGATGTTCTCGGTTGATCAGCGTCTGTGTAAGGGTGTCTATCCCTTAAATGTGAAATGGGAGGAAAGTTTGTAAAAGATATAGTCATACTTGTTATGGAGAATTTTTGGCCAAAAGCTGCACTTTTAGATGGAAGCAAGCCGCTTTGCATGGTGATAGTAGACATCAAAGTAAACGATTTTTTCCGAGGATATCGAAATTTCATCCCTTAGGAAGCCGAGCGTAGCGAGGTGTTTTATGAAAATGAAAAAAAATTATATCTTTTTATTGTATCGTCCGATTTTGACAAAACGTATCTCAAATGAAAGGTATTGCTTTATGTAATTTAAAAAAATATAATTTAAAAAAAGTAAGAAAAAAATTAAAAAAAGTCAAAGACAGATAAATTCATAGTTGAAAACTAAAGATTGCATCGAAATCGGATTAGCATTTTTTAAGATACAAGTTGCCAAAGTTGGGAAAATTTGCTTTATATGGCCACTTTGAAATTCCTTTGCCAGAAAGTCAGAAGTAATATATTTTTCTTTCACAGAAAAGTACATAGTGACAGTACAAACTAAGCCAACTTTGGCAATTTGTATCTTAAAAACTACTGATCCGATTTCGATTCGGTTTTTAGTTTATAATCATGAATTTATTTGTTTTTAATTTTAAAAGCTTACATCTCGACATTGTACATTATTTGTATCGTTTTTTGCAGTTATTCAGTGTGATACGAAAATATAAGTTTTTTTTTTAAATCTTGTAATTTTTTAAAAAATATTTTTTTTAAGTTACATAAAGCAATACCTTTCAATTGAAACATGTTTTGTCAAAATAGGACGACGTACAAAAAAATTAAGATTTTTTTCGGTTTTCGTAACAGATCTCGCTTCGCTCGTCGTCCGTAACAGACCTCGCTTCGCTCGTCGTCCTAAGTGATTAAATTATGATATCCTCGGAATTTTTTATTTTATTTTGATGTGTACTGTCACTATGTACTTTTCTGTGAAAGAAAAATATATTATTTCTGACTTTCTGGCAAAGGAATTTCAAAGTGGCCATATAAAACAAATTTTCCCAACTTTGGCAATTTGTATCTTAAAAAATGCTAATCCGATTTCGATGCGATCTTTAGTTTTCAACTATGAATTTATCTGTCTTTGATTTAATAAAACTCATATATCGAAATTGTACATTTTGCCTGTCATTCTTTGAAATTATTCAGTGCGAAATGTAAATTTACTTTTTTTAATTTTTCCCTAACTTTTTTTAACAATATATTTTTTTTTTCAATTACGCAATAAGTATTAGCAATACCTTTCATTTGAGATACGTTTTGTCAAAATCGGACGATACAATAAAAAGATATAATTTTTTTCATTTTCATAAAACACCTCGCTACGCTCGGCTTCCTAAGGGATGAAATTTCGATATCCTCGGAAAAAATCGTTTACTTTGATGCACAGACCAATACAACAAGACGGCCCTTACAGGGCGACTCGCGGTCACGAAGCATACGACAAATCAGGTTTATAAAAGTTTGAACGCTAGGCTTGCATGGGTTGTCGGGGGCGACGAGGTACCCTGCTCGTCGTCCTGGGCTGTCGGCTCGTGAGGGCTGGCAGCGGTGGCGGCGTTCGTCCGGCGGGCGCGCGTGTAGCGGCGCGGCGGACTGCCGGCGGGGCAGTGGCCGGCCGGTGGTCCGGGGCCGGTCGGGGAGACTGCGGTGGGCGCTGGGTTGGCGGGTTCCGTGGTGCCCTGTGGGGGCGCCTTGGAGCAAGTAGGAGCGCGTTTGGGGCCCTTGCAGGGGCCAGCGCTCGGCTTGCGTGTGTTGCGGGTGCTGGGGGCCGCAGGGGGTGCGGCCTGCTGTCCGTTTGCCACAGCGGACGCTGCGGCGGACGCGGGGTTGCTGGCTGGCGTAGCGACGTTCGGGGCCCCCGGCTTGGGGGCCTCGGGGCGAGCTGGGGCGGCGACGGAGTCACCGCTCACCTGCGGCAGGGGTTGCGGGGCCGTGGGCACGACCGCGGGCCTAGGAGCCGCAGGGGCGGCTGCGGCGGTGGGCGCGCTGTCGGGGCCAGGCGGGGTGGTGGCCGCGGCCTCCGGGATGGGGGTCGCGGACTGGTCCGTGGAGTCTTCAGGGCCCTTGGTGGGGTCCGGTTGCGGCTGTGTGTGGTGGTGGCTGCTGTCCGAGGGCGCAGGGGAGCGCGGTCTCGGGTCGGTTTGGCGTGGCAGAGTTGGAGGCGGGCCGTAGCTGGTGAAGAAGTCGGCAAAGAACCCGTCGAGGGCCTCGGAGTAGGCCCTCAACTGCGGTGACGTTGCCTTAAGCCTTTCCAACTCCTTGCGGTAGGTTTCTTTGTCGTCTTCATCTTCATCGGGTGTCAGATACCCTTGACCGGCTGTACCCTCGCAATCGGCCAGGATACGTTCACGATCCTGGCGGAGATCGCAAGGGGGAGGCCAGTCAGGGGCTTCCCTCGGGAACAGTGAGGCGTCCGTGATCGACTCGCCGAGTTCCGGGGTCGGTGGTTTTCCTGTCGGTACATTGAAAAATCCGCGTTGCGGCCTACCCACCTCAACCGGCTGGTCGGGGGGGGTCGCGGTTTTCGATGCACCTCGTGCGGGTAGATGGCGGAACACGTTTCTCAAGGTACCCACGCTACCCTTGCCTCGGCGCGTGTCGGGGCATCGTGCGCAGTCGGGTTCAGGGGGCGGATCCGTCGCGACGCATTTTCGCCGCTCAGCGCCTAGCTTTCAGACCTCTCTCCAGACCCTTTAGCACAACTTGCCTTGTCGCGCGCGAGTCCATACATCAAGCGCGACTTCAAGTATGGACTCGCGCGCGACAAGGCAAGCTGTGCTAGAGGGGCAGGTAAGACCTAGATTGAAGTCCGTCGGCTAGGGCGATTGGCGAGGCTTCTATGTGGTGCTGGGCTTCCCCTCAGGCCGGAGGCCAGGCGCGATCCCGCAGCAATTTTCTTAGAAAATTCAGCGAGAGTGGCGGAGAGCAGAGCAGGTGGAGCGTCCAAGCGACTGTTGGTGGTCCGAGTGGACACCGATCAGTAGCGCCCAAGTATACGACCCGCTAACAGTGTTCGTGTCCGCTCGGGAAAAAATCTTAAATAATCAAATTTGGTTGCAAACAATGGTCTCTTGCAGCATTAAGTGGTGTGGCAAGTCTTCTAACACTTCTACATATAAAAAAGATGGAATAACATTCCACAGTTAAGTCAAATTAATTATTTTGTTGAATATTGTTTATTATCCGCGGAGTTCATTTATACTGGTCAATATGGTTGTACTGAGCGGCGCCGAGGCGCGTCCATCCCTTTTTGCCTAGTTAACAATGCGATATGCTATCCCTTTCTCGTAAACGACTAGGGATGGGGCCATGTTAGTTTATGTCTGTTGCGGGAATTTCGTAGTAGGTTCGTACCATGTGCTACCATTTTATGAAATATAAAAGAAAGCAGATTTGTAATTGTGAATAATTATCTAGAATCTGTAGAGTCTGTAGTGTTATTTAGTTGATTGATTAGTTTAGAATATTTAGTTGGTAATTTAACTTAGTAAAAATGCACAGTTTAGTTATTAGTTACTAGAATGATTTTTATTGAGGTGCTATCACAATCATCATCCTCCTTGCGTTGTCCCGGCATCGGCATTCGCCACGGCTCATGGGAGCCTGGGGTCCGCTTTGGAAACTAATCCCAAGATTTGGCGTAGGCACTAGTTTTATGAAAGCGACTGCCATCTGACCTTCCAACCCGAAGGGTAACTAGGCCTTATTATAATTTAATTATAATATTATAATTTGTTGCAAAACAAATTCACCACAGTACTGGTACCGGTACCATTGTCTATAATAGACATGTCCCATTCCCATCCCTGCTGCTAATCGTAAAGGCGCGCCATTATTTGAAACGACCAATGGCAGCACCGTGCGCGCCCGCCTCACCCCGCAAGGATTGGTGATTTGCGTCTCGAACAATATAGCTTGCATTAGGCTTCTAGTGGGGTGTTCTGTGCTTTGATGTCTACTATCACCACAGACCAACCCCTATAGACATCCATTACAAGACGACTCGCGGTCACCAGCCTTACTTGTATTTGCCATGATATAAGCGCGGGCGCTCGCCGTGCCCGATCAGTAACGACCAAGTAACCGACCCGAAAGCAGCTCGTGTTTTTCGCAATAAAAAAATCGAAAAAGGGTATTTTGATGCCTTAAAGATGTCCACCTGTAGTGTGAAATGGTGTGGAAAGGTAACAAGAAGTTCAAATTTAAAAACGGACGGTATTACATTCCACAAATAAGTCATATTTATAATTTATTCAGAGCCGGCATAGGTCAACTTACACTGGCCACTTACGCGACAGTAGAGGGACAGTCATAATTCTGTCCCTTTTCATCTGGCGCGACTGCCTGCCGTCCTTGAAACGACCAATCGCAGCGCGCTAAACACATTCCCCTCCCGCTCCTCGCGCCCCAAGCACTGGTGATTTGTAGCACGCACAAAATTTACAATATTGGCACTCTATAGGAGGTTCTCTGTGACTATCACCATGCAAAGCGGCTTGCTTCCATCTAAAAGTGCAGTTTTTTTTTCATAACTAGTATGACTAATATTTTAGTTGAAAAATATGCAAATTTTCCTAACTCTTTTCATACAAATGAGAAGAGATTTGCATTAAGTTGTCTTAAAACAAAAATTGACTTCTTTCTGACATATATCTGACACTGAAACCCCCTATATTAAAAATCTTGGAAAATTGATTTTGCATGCATTTCGCCATGCATTGTTTTGATGTAGCTCAAACGGCTTGGGCAGCGTTTTCGATTAAAGGTCTGAGCCAGCGGGATTTTGTCCGACTCGATTAGAAAATGTCATAATATTTCAATTACCAATTTAAACAAAATGTCGACAAATTAGACATATACCTAAACCTTCCTCAATAATCACTCTATTCATACTTTGTCTTATAAGGTGTAGAGAAGAAATATTTATTGTTTATCTTTTTAGTCTCATTGTGCCGTACTGTTATGCTTTGTTATTTGAACTTACTTTTATTTTTGATGGGCACTAACGCGGGAATATTAGGTTTAAAAAAAATCAAAATTTACCGTTTCCTGATTTTTCCCGTGTTTTTACCTTTTGCATGCCAAACTTTCTAGGTCATCTGGAACTGGGTTAGAATTTATGTCTATAGGTATAATTACGAGGTGCGTTCCAAAAATTTCCGGCCTAACAAAGAAAGGGCTTACATATCTTTACAATTTTATTTTTATTTTTTGATATAGTCTTCCTCTAACGCACTTATCAAATCTCTTTAAAAGTTTCTCTATCACCTAATAAGAATAATAATAGTTATTTGTTATACAAGGGGGCAAAGTTGTATTTTAACGCCGAGTGTGGAATTGAAAAACGAGCAAGTGAAAGGATTCTATAGTTCAGTATAGATTCAGTAGCATCAGGCAGCCGTTTTCTCAAAAATATTCGACCATAGTAAGGATAACGTGTCGATAAACTATAGTTCAGCTACGGAACTACTTCAGAAAAATGCAGTTAAAATTGAAAAATGCATGGAGTACGAAAGTGTCACCCCGCTAGAAGTTTCAAGGCTAGTAAAAGAAATGGCACCTAAATCTTCGGTGGGCCATGACGAAATACCTATCACGGTAATTAAAGAAAATATAGACCTGCTAGCTGTGCCTTTCGCAAACTTCTTTAACGAATGTTATGAACAAAGTGTGTTCCCAGATCAGTTAAAATTAGCGAAGGTGTTACCCATATACAAAAAGGGGGTTAAAAGTGACCCGAATAATTATAGGCCCATTTCCTTGCTACCCACCATATCAAAGATTTTTGAAAAGTTGATGAAAGTGCGACTACAGAGGCACCTAAATTTACACAAAGTATTAAATAATAGACAATTTGGCTATCAAAAATCCTTGGGTACTAGCGAAGCCATTGATACGTTAATTCATGATACAGTGATCGAAATCAATAATAGAAACAAGGTGGCAGGCCTATTCCTTGACTTGAGCGCTGCTTTCGACACGGTCGATCAAACGATTCTTTTAAATAAGCTGGAATATTATGGAGTCCGAAACAAGGTCCTAAAACTGTTTGAGTCCTACTTGAGAAACAGGAAACAGTTTATTGAACTCAGATCGGTTCAAGGGGGTACTGAGAAGGTTGTCAAGTCCAGACTAGTAACTGTGACACGAGGAGTGCCCCAAGGATCCATTTTGGGTCCTTTATTTTTCATTATATTCCTGAACGATCTTATTTTCTATATAAGCAACGTTGTTCCCAATACCAAGCTAGTTGTATTTGCCGATGACACAAATGCCGTTATATCGGCCATCAACATGGTGCAACTAAACAGTAATGTTAAAGCGCAGCCTTACGAGCCTTTAGTAAGTGGTTTGGGGTAAACCAACTAAAGCTAAATACAAGTAAAACCAATGTTATGCTCCTATCGGCGACTGCAAATAAGGCTGATGTATTGGATGTTAGTTTCAACGGAATAAAAATAGAACAGACAGATAGTGTCAAATTCTTAGGCATCCAGATAGACTCCCAACTAAACTGCTTCCATGAGATAGAGGCACTGCGAAACTCTATAAGCTGTGCTTGCTATGCCCTCCGCAGTCTACGCGATGAAGTCCAGTCTAAACACCTTAAAATGGTCTATCATAGTTTAGTCGAATCCAAATTGCGTTACAGCATAAAACTCTGGGGAAATAGCTACAAATATAACGTGGATGAAATGTTTAAGATGCAGAAAAGGGCAATTAGAACCATAGTGCGCATTCCTCAGTATCAATCATGTAGGGAACACTTTTTGCGATTAAAGGTTTTGACAGTGCCTTGTTTGTATATACTCGTTCTTCTAACGGACTTTATTAAACATATACTACATTATGAAAGCCAGAATGAGCAGAATGCTAGATTGTTAACTAGAAGGAAGGATGTGTCGAATAGGATAGTGCCAAGACTAAACATCGTGAAACATGCAGCATGTTATCAGAGCGTTTTCTTGTTTAATAGACTGCCATTGGAATATAAAACTATTACGAATAATCACGTTTTCAATGCAAGACTGAAAGAGTTTCTTATAAAAAAGTGTTACTATTCTGTGATAGACTTCATTAATGATAAAGATGAGTAACTATATTTCCTAATATTCAATAAATCATTGTTTGTTATTTATTTAAATGATCTCAATAATTGTATAAATATAATAATGATATGACATAGTTAAAACCAAATTTTGATGAATAGTAGCTTGTTTAAATAATGTAATTTAGTAGTAAGTAAGTAATTATATTTATTGTAATATAGTGTATTGTTAATTAAGGATTATATTATAGACATTCGAATACAATGTATATTGTTACAAATGATCTCAATAATTGTATAAATATAATAATGATATGACATAGTTAAAACCAAATTTTGATGAATAGTAGCTTGTTTAATGTAATTTAGTAGTAAGTAATATAATTATATTTATTGTAATATAGTGTATTGTTAATTAAGGATTATATTATAGACATTCGAATACAATGTATATTGTTACTGAATAAAAATGAAATGAATGAATGAAGTTGAAGGCACCCCGAGGTAACCGGGAGTGATGGCCATACTATTACAGGAGAGATGGCCATAGATTTAATTTTCAGTTGAATAACATTTAACACACCAGTAGATACCGGGCAACAGCGCACTCCAACCTCACCAATCTTAGGCAAGAAGAGATTGGTTATGAATTTAGGATATTTATAATTTTTCCTATTCTCCCTTTAGTCATTTTACTTACTCACTGAACTCTTTTTTGTTCTTTTTGTGATGTTATAATGCATAGCGGCATCGTTAATTCTCTCCGACAACGACAACCTATGAACCTATTATAATATATGCTCTTTAGGGGATCACGTGCATCGGCCTGATAGTTATTTGCAAAAAGTCCCAATACCGAACTACTGTCAGGCTAATATAGTCCGGATAAATAGAAATCTGCATGCCTCTTCGAAATCACTCTATTCTCAAAGACCGCTTCTAGCTATACATTTATTAATCGCAGTTGCAGACTATTTGGCACTGACATTAAAACCGTTCCTCCCTACGAGTACACAATGGTGATCTAGGCCAGGTCAGGTCAAGATCACGCTTAGAAATGGGTCAGCGTCGCATCCGCCGCCAGCCCGCCACCCTTCGCGGGCGCGGCGCTGGGGTGGTATTCACTGCCACGTCCTTGCCCCGCTGCTTCGACAGGTACTCGTTCTAACCAACTATTTCATTTTAAGCTTAGCCATGAGCCCGATTTAAATCGATCGCATTGAAATACAGCAAATGCACTGTTATGGTATTGATTCGCGTGGATATTATTAGGCTTTCATGAATAAGAAATAGAGTTAAGCGCAAGTGGAAAATATTTTTCATTCTGACTCTTCATAGAAATCAATTACCTAAGGGAAAAACTCTATTCCACATAAACCTACTGTGTTATAGCGTGTGGAATATTTTTCCATTTATTTCTACTGGTAGGGATATTTTTTCACGTAGATCTACTAATTCATCTGAAATGGAATATTTTACGCCTATCCCTACTAAAAACGTGCAAGTAGCATATTATATTCATGTTTTTTCCCATGAAGTTCCCAAGAAGAAAAGTTATGTCTGAATATCTTTAAAACCAGACAACGAATATAAAATATTACTTAGATGATGGATATTTAGTAAAATTTTTTACTAAATGTTGAAGTACTTTCGAGTGTCTTAGGTGCTACAAATCGTAAGATATTTACATTTTTAACTTTCTCAAAACGTGTGGACTGAGTGAGCACTTACAAAAATTTATTATAAAAAAACCTGACACGTTAGTGGTTCGTTTTGTATTTTACAAATTCCCATTTCACTTTTACTAAACTATACACATATAATAGCGGTCTAAATCTTATGTTTTTCATCAAAATTCGGCTTTTCAAAAGTGTGAGGATTGAGTGAGCATAAGACTTAACTATTTGTAAAAAATTAAATACGTCACTAGGTGATCTAATATTTATAGAGGTAGGTTGGCCTATTTTTTACTAAATGTTAGTATATAAATATTATATGTTAAATGAATATATTCACTGTTTTCGTTGGTAGTTTGTGAGAACTGAGTGAGCACATGTTAATGGCTGTATCTTTTGATTTATCTTTTTACAAATTCAGAGATTCGTTTTACAATTGTTTTAGAACTTTTACTAAATGATCAGCATATTTTTTTTATTTTCGGAAGGTGCTCACTCAATCCACACACACACAAATCTGAACGGCACGCTTATAGTGACTTTGCCATTTTTATAAGAACAGCATGCACTTACGTCTAGAACAGTGACATTTGGTACAGTGGAACTGCTGATGATGGTCAGAACCGAACTCCTCAAATCTGAACGGCACGCTTATAGTGACTTTGGTATTTTTATAAGAACAGCATGCACTTACGTCCAGAACAGTGACATTTGGTGCAGTGGAACTGCTGATGATGGTCAGAACCGAACTCCCCAAATCTGAACGGCACGGCACGCTCATAGTGACTTTGGTATTTTTGTAAGAAAAGCATGCATTGAAGTTCAGAACAGTGACATTTATTTAGTTATGTTTGTTAAGCATATTGAGTTTTCAAGTCAAAGTTTGTCATGCTTCGATTTCTTATAATATAATCGGATTCATGAGGAATTGAGGAAACTCCTCAAACCTTAACGTTATACGTATATTCATTTGTGTTGCCATGTAATAATTAAAGCATTAAAAGCAGTTTTAAAAAATACTTACATATTCATATTCATATTCATTCATTTATTTGCATAAAAACACATCGACATGCATGCAAATACAATATTTACACTACAGCTAAAAATATGACAAAACAAATTTTACAAGAATTAAAATCAGAATGAAATACATAAAATAAAATAAAAAATCTTAGTTGAATATCAGGTACATTAGTGAAATACAATTTTAACCAGTAAACAAATAATTTAAAATAAGACAGTAATAATTAATATAAAGAATTAAAGATCAAGAATAAAGTCATAATAAGAGTCCAGTAAAGTATATAAAAAAAGGAAGGAAAATAGGTAAACGTATTCTATTCTATTCTATTCTAAAATCAAAAGAGAGATGTCAGGTACATTGGTCAAAAAACTTATCATAGTATTCGTTGATGGAATAAAAAGGACGGCTCAAAAAATATGCTTTAACTGTTTTGTCAAAAGTTTTAAAATCTTCTATATTTTTTATTTCATCAGTTAACAGATTGTATACTCTTATGGCAGTATTATTTAAGCTTTTATCAAAGTTTGCGTACCGTGCATCATTTAAGAGTAACCTATTTCTGTTTCGCAGTTTATAATTGTTGATCGTCGCACCTTGTTCCGAGTACAAGTGTTTATTAGAGAACACGTAAATACATATTCTATATAGGTACATAGAAATTACAGTCAGAATTTTATTGTTTTTAAACATATCACGGTGTGAGTCAGGTATATCGCGGCATCCTTCAAGCAAGTTTTTTTTTGATTGGGATATGTAATATAGGCTGAAGTTATTTTTCATCAACCCTCCCCATCCCTCTCCCCTCTGCGTCACCCCTTTCCCCCCCTTAAATAGCCGAAAATGCGGTTTTTCTCGATTTCTGGCAAAACCGTTGAAGATACAGAAAAAGCGTGTAGGAACAAAGTAATCTTAATAAACTTACTACAAATCTGTCTTTGACACTTTAGCGCTAGCACTTATAGTTTTCGCGCGATCTGTCATGGAAGTTGCTCCTTTCTGCAATTTTCTTTAGTGAATATTAAGTTCTCTCCCAAAATGCTTACGAAATCGTCGAAATTTGTTTGATATTACTAAAATATTATAAACTGAAAATGAATTTCAGGGGGAAAAATCACTACCATGGGTGGGACTTGAACTCACGGCTTCTGGATATTACTCCTGATACTCCAGGGCTCTACCAACAGCTACCAAAAGCTCATCCCCAGTCAGCGATATACTATATGGATCAATAGTACTCCTAGCGACTTCTACCGTGAAAATATTAATTACTGGAGTTCCCCCTTAATTTTATAAAGAATTAAAGATTAAAGAATTAAATTTTAATAAGTCATGAGTTTACAATATTTTAGTCATATCAAACAAATTTCGACGATTTCGTAAGCATTTTGGGCGAAAACTTAACATTCATTAAAGAAAATTGCAGCAAAGAACCAACTTTCGTGATGGATCACGCGAAAACTATAAGTGCTAGAACCAAAGTGTCAATGAATGATTTGTAGTAAATTTATTAAGGATTACTTCGTTCCTACGCGCTTTTTCTGTATCTTCAACAGTTTTATCAGAAATCGAGAAAAACCGCATTTTCGGCACTTAAAGGGAGGGTAGAGGGGTGACGCAGAGGGGGGAGGAGTGGGGAGGGTTGATGAAAAATAACTTCGGTCTATAACGTACATATTCCAATTAAAAAAAACTTCCATTAATTATGCCGTAATTTTAGCTAATTTCCCCGTACTATAAGGACAATTATATGATATTAATTTTGTGTTATATTGCCATACAAAAACTTAAAAAAATAAATGTATTTTGGACATATCCATAAATATGAAGAAGGAAAATATAATCGTCCACAAATCTGGAAAACTTTTTTTACACTTTCCTTCAAAAAAAACAATTTTTTTCCACAGCAAAAAATTATAAAAAATAGTTTTGACATTTACAGTTTGTGCTCTTTCTAACGATACCCCACTTGACCTAGTAACTTGACATTGACAGTTTGCCCCACCCCCCCACCCTCCTTTGATTTTGGCCATTTTCTATAATTAATATTAATGAATTAAAAAAAAATACTTTCAATCTGTAGAGGTTAGCGATGTTCATAAGTATTCCAAATTTCAAAGCGATAGCAAAAGTAGTTCTCGTGATATTTAGTAATGTGACAGACATACGGACAGAGTGGCACCATACAGGTTCCTTTTGTACTCATCACCAGCTTGCCGAGAAAGTATTTTGTTAAAACTTTGAGCTCTTTTTTTTAGGGTTTTCTTAGTGTGCTTAGATATTTTATGTAGAAGAGGACGGAAAGGCATAATGACCTGCCATCTATAGAAATTATGTCTTTTATCCTGAAACTACCGCATTTCATCCATAGTCCGAACTCCGCAGTAGTCGGAACGGAACAAAATAGTAGTTCTTAATATTAAACATATTGATAATTAATGAGTACTACTTGGCTTCCAATAAAGAATTTTAAGAAGGGGCTAAATGTTGAGAATGAAAATAGCAAAGGCCTGTGAGATTCTGATGACATAGTTACAGGCATAGGCGTGACGAATTTGCCCTAGGTATATTTTAATAAATTACGCCACTTATGTACTTAGATCGGCTATATATCGCCGGTGACAACTGGGTCAAGTTTACGAACGGCCAGGACGGAGAATAACAGATTTGCAGTTGTTGCTTTATATGTGTGACACACTTAAATGTACTCACTTACCCAACTTACAATATTTAATGGCTGTGTATTTCAGACATTGCAGTTACATATAATTTAAAGATAAGCATATTCGTAATGACATAAATGTAAGCTTTTTAAGAGTTAACTATAATAATATTATATTATAGTTATAGTACCTACGTTAAATGAAAAGATTCTCTAGGCAGGCAGCAGCACCTCGCTACGAGTGAACGAATAAGTAGGTGAAGGTCAGAAGACCATTATAGGCGGCGCGAACGCAAACATACTGAGCAACACTGACTTGCCTCTACAAAATTAAGCTTTTTTCATAGGCGTCTCTTGAGACACAGTTTTGATTTGTTGATTCATTTAATTTTCATTTTTAACAACTTAGCAATATTGCAGCATCAACGTAAGCCAGATAAATTAATAAAAGCTATCAATCGAACTATGTTTTTATTTGACATACAGTTTACACACACCTTCATAGTCAAGAATCAAACTGTTAGTAAAAGCCGGATATAAGTATATCGACATCCGATAAAAGTATCAGAAAATATTACGTTTACTTAAATTCGGAACTCTAACCAGGGGCGGCTCATTCTTCATCAGCAGTTCCACTGCACCAAATGTCACTGTTCTGGACGTAAGTGCATGCTGTTCTTATAAAAATACCAAAGTCACTATAAGTGTGCCGTTCAGATTTGAGGAGTTCCGTTCTGACCATCATCAGCAGTTCCACTGCACCAAATATCACTGTTCTGGACGTAAGTGTATGCTGTTCTTATAAAAATACCAAAGTCACTATAAGTGTGCCGTTCAGATTTGAGGAGTTCCATTCTGACCATCATCAGGAGTTCCACTGCACCAAATGTCACTGTTCCGTACGTAAATGCATGCTGTTCCTTTAAAAATACAAAAATCACCATATGTATACATGCCTTTCAGATTTGAGGAGTTCCCTCGATTTCTCCAGGATCCCATCATCAGAACTGGGTTCTGAGAAAAATGGGACAAATCTGTATGCATATACATTCAATCAAAAAAAAATTTCAAAATCAGTCCAGTAACGACGGAGATATCGAGGAACAAACATTAAAAAAAAAAATACAGACGAATTGAGAACCCCTTCCCTTGAGATTTGGAAGGCGGTTAAAAATATTTAAGATCGATTTTTATAATAAATCAGTGTTAGAAGCTAAATAGGCCAAATCGTATTTATATAAATATATCATAATTGGTAAGTTTTATTTAAAAAAAATGACTACTATTAAAAAGGTACACTATTTGTGAAACCTCTATGATAAAATGTTTAAACATAAACTAATTACTAACTCGGAAAAAATCGGCCTAAATCACCTACTAAAAATCGCCATAATCCTGTTTTTTCGCACTTTTCCGACATTTCATGTTAATCCTTAAATAATAAATAGTAAATCATTATATTACTTAATTGTTTATTAAATAATAATAAATAGTGAATAATAATTAAGCAATATGTGATTTTGGACAGCTACATATCGAGCCACGGGCCATCAAATATTTGATGCATATATACATCACCATGCATTTAAGGGTTAAATTAACTACTTATTTGTTGATCTGGTCTAACTAAAGTTTAATTTAGACGGTTAAACTTAATTATATTTTATATTATTTACCGTTTTTTTCTTCAGATTAGTTTTATTAATGATTAATTCATTATACGGTTACTAAGTTCTGTTACTAAAGTTTTGACTCGAATAAGGAAACAGTGACATACACAGTTGTAAACCTGTTAAATTCTGATAAAAGTATGATAAAAGTACCGGATATAATTTTTTAATAGTACATTTCGTTATAAGTGCGAGAAGTATGTCATTACTCCACGAGTCCCGAGACATTTTGACAATTATAAACTTTAGTACTTCTGCACAAGAAACAACAGACCACCTCCATACTATAAACCAATTAATAGAAAAGTCCAACGAGTTCAACGTGCCTCTATATCTTGCTTTTGTAGACTATAGCAAAGCCTTTGACAGCATCAAACACTCCGCTATAATTTCCGCCATGCACAACCAAGGTATAGATCCAAGGTACGTTGAACTTGTTGGAACGATTTATAATAATAGCACGGCAACGGCAGCCATTAAATTGCACGCACCTGGTCCTATTTTTAAAATAGAGAAAGGCGTTAAACAAGGTGACCCGCTGTCTCCTAAACTGTTCACCAGTTGCTTGGAGGAGATTTTTAAAAAGCTGGCGGTCTCTTGGGAGGGTTCGGGCATTGTTGTCGGTAATAAACGGTTAACTAACCTGCGTTTTGCCGATGACATTGTCCTCTTTTCCCATACAGCATCTCAATTGCAACACATGCTCCAAGATCTCAGCACAGCGAGCCTTGAAGTTGGACTCACAATGAACAGAGCAAAAACTAAGTTAATGACCAATCGGGCAAAACATGGGGTCACGGTAGATGGGCAGGATATACAGTATGTTGATGAGTACATTTACTTGGGCCAGATAGCTTCCTTCGAAAACAGGCAAATCATAGAAGTCAATAGACGTATTGATAACGCCTGGAAGAGCTTCTGGTCCATGAAGGCGCTAATGAAGGGTAACCTTCCTCTGTGTCTCAAGCGCAAACTCATCGACATGTGTATCCTACCTATCCTAACCTATGGCGCTCAAACGTGGTCACTAACAGAAGCTCTAAAGTCCAAACTCAAGGTCTGCCAGCGAGCGATGGAGCGCAGTATACTGGGTGTTCGCAGAACTGATCGAATCAGAAACACGGAACTGCGCTCCAGAACTCGAGTTGCAGATGTAGGTGTCAAGACCGCTACGCTTAAGTGGAACTGGGCTGGACATGTCTGCCGCATGCACCCTGAACGGTGGGCCAAAATGGTTACCGAGTGGGACCCACGGAACACCGTGGAGGGTGCAGGCCGGGGTTCAGGCAGACCGAAAAAGAGATGGCGGGACGACTTGAACGCATTTTATCCAAGCTGGCAAAATTACGCACATGACAGGGTTGAGTGGAAGAAGCGAGGGGAGGCCTTTGCCCAGCAGTGGGACACTACAGTAGGCTAATAAAAAAAAAAAAACTTTAAGGTAAGTACATAAGTGGCATACGACCACGGTTATCTTCGGAATCTCTGCAAGTATATATAAAATTTACAAACTTATTATAACATTGAATTTATGTATTGAAAAGAATACACATCAGCACGGGAAGCATGGTCGCGCGATAGACGATAAAATAGCAGGCCGTCCCTATCGCACTATTTGTAAGTGCGATAGGGATGGCCTGATATTTTATCGTCTATCGCGCGACCATGCTTCCCGTGCTGTGAATATCATGCATGATAATTTCATAAAACAATTCTATCTTGTTTCATACTTTTTAGAGCACATTTTATAGTAGTCGGGTTTTAGTTTTTGAACTTATTTTTTATTTAACTTACTTTGGGGTTACATTTTATTTATTAAATATGAGGGCGCTGAAGGCGCCCGGCTTAAGACCACGTGCTTCGGGCTTCGCCCGACACTTTAAGTTTGAGGGCGCCCGGCTTAGGACCGCGTGAGTCGGGCTTCGCCCGAAACTGTAAGTTAGGGGGCGCCGAAGGCGCCCGGCTTAGGACCGCGTGCGTCGGGCTTCGCCCGACACTTTAAGTTTGAGGGCGCCGAAGGCGCCCGGCTTAGGTCAACATGCGTCGGGCTTCGCCCGACACTTTAAGTTAGAGGGCGCCGGCTTAGAACCGCGTGCGTCGGGCTTCGCCCGACACTTTTAGTTAGGGGGCGCCGAAGGCGCCCGCCTCTGGACCGCGTGTCGCCCGACACTATAAGTTGGAGGGCGCCTTAGGCGCCCGGCTTAGGACAGCGTGCGTCGGGCTTCGCCCGACACTTTAAGTTTGAGGGTGCCTTCGGCGCCCGGCTTAGGACCGCGTACGTCGGGCTTCGCCCAACACTTTAAATATGAGCCTATGAGGGCGCCGAAGGCCTCTTTAAGTTGTTTTAGGATGACTCTGTAAGACTCTTTAAGTAGATTTAGGACCGCGTCTACGGTATGACACTCTCATGAAGCATACCGTATACTGAAAGAGACAGGTATAGCTGGCAATCAGTATATCGATGTACCGCATTTTGTCTCTCTTTATGAAAATTTTATTAACTTTGCTTTCAGTAATATATTGTCGTAGTAGAAAGTCATTATGGCACGATGACGTAACGTAACGTACCCTTCATCTAGGGTTTCCTGCAATCTATGATACACGTCAGAATGTCAAAACAGCGTCAAACTTCATCTAGTTCGTGTCTAGTTCTTATTATGAAAATTTGCTGTACGAAATTGAACTTTAGGTCGAAAAAATATTGCAAATATTTAATAAAATTAATATATAAAGCAGCCAAATTAGTTGCTTTGGCAAAAGCCTTCTTGTGTAACCGCATTCGGATAATGCGTGGAACTATGGCAGAGCGCTTGCGGATTTGCACATAGTAAATTTTTCCGAGAAATCAATGAATTATCCGGTGTCAAGTATCAAATTCAAAATCAATCAAGTAAATCTGGGGATAAAAGCTTGCAATATATACATATTTGAAATGTGCTAATCAAGCCCTTTAAAATGATATACATGTTATCCTGTTGTTGTTGTTGTTGTATGTCCTAAGGCACCCCATAGGTGCATAGGGCCTCCACAAGATCCTTCCACGCCTTTCTATCTTGAGCCACCACCTTGGCCTCGTTCCAGCTCAGTCCATATTCCCTCAGCTCGTTCTCAACGCTCCGTCTCCAGGTGTGTACGGGGCGTTTGCGGGCCCTCTTTCCTCCTTGAGGCCGCCACTCAAACGCGATACTGGCGCTGTTGGTAGCTCCTCTTCGAAGGGTATGACCGATCCATCTCCATTTCCGCAGAGCCACTTCCTGGGCAATCGGAGGTTGTCGGCACATACTCCACAGATCCTCATTTCTTATAGTTTTCGGCCAGAAGATACGGAGGATCGACCGGAGGGACTTATTGACAAACACTTGAAGTTTGTGCGTCAGCCCCTTTGTCACTCTCCATGTCTCACAGCCGAAGAGAAGCACGGTCTTGACAATGGATTCGAAGAGGGAGATTTTCACGCGGCGAGTAAGCACGTTTGAATCCCAAACAGGCTTGAGTTGAGCAAATGCAGCTTTTGCCTTCTTAATTCTGCTCTCGACGTCATCGTCTGCACCTCCCTGACACGACAGTGTACTGCCGAGGTACACAAACTTGGAGACTGATTCAAGGCGGTCGTTTTTGAGCAACAAAGGTTCCTTACAAGCTGATTGTACTCGCATATTGACAGTCTTCCGTCGGTTGATTCGCAGGCCCATGGCTTCAGCTTCCTCTTGAAGACTCTCAAGTTTTGCTTTTAGATGGGCTAAAGATGGCGAAATCAACACGATGTCATCGGCGTAATCAAGATCTTCCAGTACCTTTATATGCCAGGAAATGCCTCTTGGCGTTTTGACCACTCTTATGACGTCGTCGAGCAGAATTATAAATAGCAGTGGAGACAGGAGGCATCCCTGCTTCACACCGGCACTTATTTGTATAGGCGCTCCCATTTCCTTTTCGTGTATCACCCTACATGTGCTCCCCTCGTACAAGGAGCGGATGATGCGGATGACACACTCGGGTATGCCCCTGCGACGAAGGCTGGACCACAGCGCGCTCCACTTCACGGTATCGAAGGCTTTTTCAAAGTCCACAAAGGCGAGGAACAACTCCGACTGCCATTCGACACTCTGTTCGATCAGAATGCGTAGGGTATTGGTGTGGTCTGTGCAGGAGCGACCAGGGCGAAAACCTGCTTGCTCGTCCCTCAGCGTCTCTGCCACTCTTGGAGCAATGCGATTGAGCAGTATCTTTGCTAAAACTTTTGCGGCTGTGGGCAGGAGTGTTATGCCGCGCCAGTTGTCGCATTGCGATAGATCACCCTTCTTTGGGACTTTCACCAATAGTCCCTGCTTCCACTCATCGGGTACTCGTCCAGCTTCCCAGATACGGGTCAGTAGAGGATACAGTAGAGTTGCAGATGTCCCAGGATCGACCTTCAACATGTCCACGTGGATGCTATCAATGCCCGGCGCTCTCCCCGGTTTCAGGGACTTCACCGCCACCAAAACTTCTGCAAAGGACGGTGGAGCCGTTGGCACACCCAGTAGCTCGTCTGGGAGATCATTACTGGTATGCTGGGTGTCAGGGGATTGGGCTTGCTCCAGCAGGCTCGAGAAGTGTTCGGTCCACCTTTGCAGCTGCTCGTTTGAGGTGCACAGGAGACTGCCGTCTTTACCTTTCAGCGGTTTCTTTGCTGTACGTGCCCGACGGCCGCTGAGGCGGCGCGTTACGTCGTACAGCTCGCGCATGTCGCTGCGGCGTGCGGCGGTATTTGCGCGCTCCGCCAGCTCGTCTGCGGCTCGGCGGCGGTCTCTGCGCGCGAATTTCCTGATCCTCAAACGGAGGGCGCTGTACCGTTCTCGGAGACTGGACGTTTCTGGCTCTGTAGAAGATTGTAGCAGGAGATTAATTTGGTGCCTATCTTCTATAAGCTGCCATAGATCTGCTGACATCCAGCTCTCCCTGATCGGCTTCGTGTACCCGAGCACCTCTTCACCGGCTCTCGTATAGGCGGTGCGGATGCGGCTCCAAGTTTCGTCCAACTGCTCATCTTCAAGTTCCTCTAGAAGTTCGTACTGATTCCTGAGACATAGGCGAAATTTCTCCCGCGATTCAGGGTTCCGGAGTTTGCGTACATCGAAACTTCTAGAGATCTTCTCGGACTTGCGGCGGGGGACCGCCAATTTTAGCCGCACTTCAGCAACAACAAGATGGTGATCGCTGTCCACATCGGCTCCACGCCGGTTCCGCACGTCCAGTAATGAGGACCTCCAGGTACGGCTGATCGCAACATGGTCAATTTGGTTACGCGTTACACCGTCGGGGGAAACATGTAATCCTACCTTCATTTTATTTTTTTGCTTCGTTACTTTATGACCTCTAGAGGACGCTATGTTTCGTTTGCGGTGACGTCATATAGCCTATAACCAGCGGACTATTAAGACGATTCGAATGACATATCGTTTGTCAAATTATAATGAGTACTTTAGAAGTTATGAGGGAACAGATGAACATACATACATACATACCCACATACATACCGGTCATAATCATAACCCTCCTTTTGCGTTGCCGTAGTGGGGTAAAAATAAACAATTACATATGAAATATCAATGTTTTAAACATTAATCACTTAATAGTATGTTTATAGTTTTATTCCGTCTTAGTAAAATATACTAATATTAAAACAGCTCGGTAAGTATAAGTAGTCGTAAAATAGAACGCATACTTTTTACGCACGAGTGCGTAAAAACCAACTTCTCGCACGCTAAACAGCCAAAAAACGGGCACTTTTTGAGCGACTGTATTAAAATAGTACATTTCGTTATAAGTGCGAGAAGTATGTCATTACTTCACGAGTCCCGAGACATTTTGCCACGAGCGGCACGCGAGTGGCAAATCTCGGGACGAGAGAGAGAAGAAATTTCAAGTTAACCAATTAACTTGAAATTTGGCACACGTAAACCTGTGCCCAAAGACGGACATGTAATTTACTGTCACTTTTGGGGGATAATGTGAAAATTAAAAATTCAAGTTTTTTGTTGTGTTCCATATCAAATGAAACAACGTGATAATGAGTAGCTGTTCATAGTAATCCAACGCGGAAATGTTGCGAGAGTCATGGGCACTTTTGCACCGGGAACAGCAGGGAGTAGTTTATTCGGATGATTTTTTTTATTGTTTTAAGATATTATTGTTTTAGGTTTAAATAAAATGTGTTAGGTTAGGCACATAGGTATAAATATACGTTTTTAACTTACATTTTGCTATTAATAGAGCGGACTAATCACCTAACCTGCAAAGATGAAAAACTGCTTCCGCGAATCCTGGGTAACATTGATTGAAACTCTTGCAGCAACCTTAAAAACGCAATAAACAAGACGTTGTTTTAAAAGTTTTTAATATCAAAAGGAAACCTGTAAATTAATAACTTTGTTCTTTTTTGTTCTTTCCATGGTCGCGTTTTAACCGTCTTCATTTCGTAACGCAATTTAAGTCTGTTTTTAATTATTATTACTTTACGTATTATTACGTATTACGTACCCTGTTTTTATTGAATTCCGTTAACTTTAAGGGACCATCCCTCATCTTTAGATCAAATACAATTAATTCCTTTAAGAAACTAGCGTCTTAACTCTTACGGTTATCGAGTTATTAAAAAAATAAAAATAATTACCGAACACGTGTGTGACAGCATTTACCACTTCCCAATGTCATTTGCTTTGACATGTGCCGTCAATCACTTGACACTAACTTGAATATTATTCTTAAGGGTCTCTCACACTAATTAATTCATTTATTATGCTTCTTGAGTATTAATTAATGCTTCTTTAATTAAAAAAGTGAGTGGGCTATGTAACTTGGAGGAGAAAAGGTTTGTCAATAGTGCTTCTAAGGCACTACGGGAATCAGAAAAGATAATAGAACGACTAAGCCTTCCCAGAAAGCCTTGTGTTTGCTTTTAAGGTTTTCGAAGTAGTTGCCATTGGATTCGAAGTATTTTTACACAAAAATGTATCTCATTTAAACTTCATTTACTGTATTTCAATAGCATAATATGTAATACACAATTACCACATGTAGTCAATTACATTTTGAAACTCTTGGCCCGTGGGGTCCAAGTGCCAAAAAACTATATGGGGCGCCATCAAAAACAATTAGTGATGCCACTGGGAACCGTAGAGCTGGCAGCTTCGTCGCTCAGCGCATAATAAGCATTGCGATTCAGCGAGGTAGGTAATGCTGCCAGCATCTACTGAACATTGCCGAAGGGGGAAATTTTATTTGAGTTTTATTTTAGGGGGTTTTTAGTTTATATTTTGATTGTAATTAAAGGTTTTAGGTTTAGTTATAAATTAAGACTAGTTTTTATTTTTAGTTAGCTTATTTAGTTTGTTTAGTTAAGGTTTTATTTTATATTTATAGTCAATGTATTGTCAGAAATGTGTTACCAAAGAAATGTTAAATTACATATTTAGTTTAGGATATTTTAAGCAGTCTAAACTAAACTATTAAAAAATTTACAATTAACGGCTCAGAAGTGAGCGCTATACATATGCTGATTTTCCTAAACGAGCGTCAGGGTAAAAATCATAATTAATTCAGGGAGTAAATTTTTCTTGATGTCGTCAATTGATTTTTCAGATAAGGAAACGCCCTATTTAAAACATCAACTGTTACTTAATTCTTTCCAATAAGTAAGTAGATCTAAAAACCGGCCAAGAGCGTGTCGGGCCACGCTCAGTGTAGGGTTCCGTAGTTTTCCGTATTTTTCTATCAAGTTCAAAACAATTTTCCTAGAAAGTCTTTATAAAGTTCTACTTTTGTGATTTTTTTCATATTTTTTAAACATATGGTTCAAAAGTTAGAGGGGGGGGGACGCATTTTTTTTCCTTTAGGAGCGATTATTTCCGAAAATATTAATATTATCAAAAAACGATTTTAGTAAACCCTTATTCATTTTTAAATACCTATCCAACAATATATCACACGTTGGGGTTGGAATGAAAAAAAATATCAGCCCCCACTTTACATGTAGGGGGGGTACCCTAATAAAACATTTTTTGCCATTTTTTATTTTTGCACTTTGTTGGCGTGATTGATATACATATTGGTACCAAATTTCAGCTTTCTAATGCTAACGGTTACTGAGATTATCCGCGGACGGACGGACGGACGGACGGACGGACGGACAGACAGACATGGCGAAACTATAAGGGTTCCTAGTTGACTACGGAACCCTAAAAACGGACGTAGAAAACTACCAATTTTACATTTTACTACTATTTGACTTTGACGGACTCTTAATTTTATTGGGTTATTGGTTTCTGAGAAAATCGGCTGTGATGTAACAGACGGACGAATAGACAATTAGACAGACGCACGAGTGATCCTATAAGGGTTCCGTACCAAAAGTTAGCCTTATGGTGCCGCTCTGTCCGTCTGTGTCTGTCTGTCGGTCTGTCCGCCTGTCATATTACTTAATACCTCGAGAACGACTTATTCTATCGATATGAAATTTGGAATAGTTATGAATATTGTTAACCTCTATAAATAATAAATAAATCAAAAATCATTTATTTCAAGCCAATTACTTATATTAATTGAAAGTATTTTTTTTAATTTATTAATATCAACTATAGTTAATCTAACTATAGTTAGTCTATAGAAAATGGCCAAAATCAAAGAGGGGCAAACTGTAAATGTCAAGTGGGGTACCTTCGTTAGAAAGAGCTTAAACTGTTCATATTAAATCTAGTTTTTATATTTTTTTGTTGTTTATTAAAAATGTTTTTTGAAGGAAATTTATATCCGAAGTTTACCGACAAAAATTCATGACTTTCGTCAATTGCAAGACTATAATCAGATTCGTTGAGTGACTAATTCCAATAAGGCCTAGTTACCCTTCGGGTTGGAAGGTCAGATGGCAGTCGCTTTCGTAAACCTATACTGCCTATGCCAAATCTTGGGATTAGTTGTCAAAGCAGACCCCAGGCTCCCATGAGCCGCGGCGAATGCTGGGATAACGCAAGAAGGATGATGAGCACATTCATTTACAAAAAAAATGAACGAGCCTCGAGTATGGCGAAATTGGCGAAGTCATAGGGACTATCTCAGTCACATAACAATTGTCAGTTTGCGGCTCATCGATACATAAATATGTAATCTGTATATTTATATACCTACTTATAATAAATGCAAGTTTTGATCAAGTAACGCTAGCGTGCGTCGCAGTAGTTAGGTAAGTCGAAGCAGATATAGCTTACATTTAGACATTAAGATAATGCTATACATTTATTCGTGTGTGTGTGGATTGAGTGAGCACCTTCCGAAAATAAAAAAAAATATGCTGATCATTTAGTAAAAGTTCTAAAACAATTGTAAAACGAATCTCTGAATTTGTAAAAAGATAAATCAAAAGATACAGCCATTAACATGTGCTCACTCAGTTCTCACAAACTACCAACGAAAACAGTGAATATATTCATTTAACATATAATATTTATATACTAACATTTAGTAAAAAATAGGCCAACCTACCTCTATAAATATTAGATCACCTAGTGACATATTAAATTTTTTACAAATAGTTTCTTATGCTCACTCAATCCACACACTTTTGAAAAGCCGAATTTTGATGAAAAACATAAGATTTAGACCGCTATTATATGTGTATAGTTTAGTAAAAGTGAAATGGGAATTTGTAAAATACAAAACGAACCACTAACGTGTCAGGTTTTTTTATAATAAATTTTTGTAAGTGCTCACTCAGTCCACACGTTTTGAGAAAGTTAAAAATGTAAATATCTTACGATTTGTAGCACCTAAGACACTCGAAAGTACTTCAACATTTAGTAAAAATTTTTACTAAATATCCACCATCTAATATTTTATATTCGTTGTCTGGTTTTAAAGATATTCAGACATAACTTTTCTCATACAAATGTATCAAGTAGGGTGACCACACTATGTCGGCTCCTGATTTTCCCCACCTTCCCATTGTCATATTGAGATTGGAGAGTTTCGTTCGTTCAATTTTGATAATATTAAACTAATACCATATTAATTCTCCATCTGCAAACTGTTTTTAGGTTATGTTCTTGGCCTAGTGATGATGTGTATTGTGTAATTTTTATCGACGTCAGGATAATAACCATATCGACATGCATGCATTAAAAAGGACATGAATAATAATTGGTAAGAAACAAAGAATATAATACTTCACTAGTAAGAAACCAGAACCTGGTAATCTAATCGCGCTAACAGATGAGCGTACCGGATTTGTAAGTGGGAGCGAGAAATAGTTATTCTTTTCTCGCTCCCACTTACAAATCCGGTAAACTATTATCAAAATTGAACGAAACTCCCCAAGCTCAATATGACAATGGGAAGGTGGGGAAAATCAGGAGCCGATATAGTGTGGTCACCCTACTTGATACATTTGTATGAGAAAAGTTATGTCTGAATATCTTTAAAACCAGACAACGAATATAAAATATTAGATGGTGGATATTTAGTAAAAATTTTTACTAAATGTTGAAGTACTTTCGAGTGTCTTAGGTGCTACAAATCGTAAGATATTTACATTTTTAACTTTCTCAAAACGTGTGGACTGAGTGAGCACTTACAAAAATTTATTATAAAAAAACCTGACACGTTAGTGGTTCGTTTTGTATTTTACAAATTCCCATTTCACTTTTACTAAACTATACACATATAATAGCGGTCTAAATCTTATGTTTTTCATCAAAATTCGGCTTTTCAAAAGTGTGTGGATTGAGTGAGCATAAGAAACTATTTGTAAAAAATTTAATACGTCACTAGGTGATCTAATATTTATAGAGGTAGGTTGGCCTATTTTTTACTAAATGTTAGTATATAAATATTATATGTTAAATGAATATATTCACTGTTTTCGTTGGTAGTTTGTGAGAACTGAGTGAGCACCTGTTAATGGCTGTATCTTTTGATTTATCTTTTTACAAATTCAGAGATTCGTTTTACAATTGTTTTAGAACTTTTACTAAATGATCAGCATATTTTTTTTTATTTTCGGAAGGTGCTCACTCAATCCACACACACACCATTTATTCAGCAATAGTCAAATTAGAAGGAAGATACATTATAACTTTAATTTACAAAATATTGACACTTATTAATGAAACTGAGACTACAAGATGGTGAGTTTTTAATTATACCAAGACACTGCTTCGTTTTGCTCATGCCCAACACATTTAAAAACACTCTTATACACACCTGACCTTAAATAATCATTTATCTGCAAGCAAACAGTGCGGGTGACCACACAGCATGACCGGTACCATATATGCGAACTAATCATATATTCATGGCTACATGTTCAAATACAGTACCAATACAACGTATATTCTCGCAACATAATTGAAGTGTGGTTAAAAGTAGTAATGTATAATAAACGGCGAGTGCATTCGCGCCGCGGAGCATGACGTTATGTTATGACACTGACATCGTAGTGGTTCTCCTCGACCTAGTCTGCTGCTGAGCCATCTAAGGAGAGCGATCGAGAGCATGGCCACCGGGCTCTTAAGGCACATTGTTGCTCAGTTTCTTTTTATTAATAACGTTTTGTCTCGTGGCCTAAATAAAAAACACAATTCAGTAGTAAAGCCGATACAATTCTTGATTTTATTTCATCAGACATGTAATATCCTCTTAAAATCACATCGAAATAAACGTAACGAACATTATAGAGATAAAATCTAAATAAGTTGTTATTTTGATAATTTTGAAATAACGGTTACAAGATAAGAAAACCCGTCGCGCTGATAGTATACCGAATCCCGAAGCTAATGCTAAGCAGTGTTGGAGTCATACACCACAGATGAAGGTGCAGATGCAAAGCCTTTAGTACGCATTTATAATAATATTACTGGGATCATAAGTACAAAATTTACTCGTTTAAAAATCTCATAATTAAAATAAACGAAAACTACATCGAGTATAGCTTGTTACGACACTCCGAAACGAATTAATTACCTCGCAACCGGGCGGAGCATTAAAAACGGCTTGCGCAAGAGCCGATCCGCACCTTGACACAGATAGCGGTGCTGTCGTTTTGAATACACAAAAACCGGACGCCATCTCGACTATTTTAAATTGATTTGTACTGTACCAAACCAAGCTACCAAAAAATTGTAGACAATGGATGTATCATAGGTACAACAATCATTCCACATCCCACGTCCGTGAGAATCCGGTAATTATAAAACATCATCGGCAATTCTATGTCGAACCCTTTAGGTAAATATTATATGCACCCTAAACAACAGAGGAAAATCATGTTTACGTGGTTTTTTTTAAGAGACGACTAAATATGATAATAAATACTCATTTCAAAAATACACAAAATAAGATAGTGAAAACATACATTATAAAATATGTAATAATTAATATTAAATGATAATTGACCTTTGCATACGCCGGCGTGTTTCATGCCGATTTTTAGGGTTCCGTAACAAAAAGGTACAAAAGGAACCATTATGGCGACGCTATTAAGGGTTTATGGCGACGCTCTGTCCGTCTGTCTGTCACATCACATTTCTAAATATCTCGAGAACTACTTATACTATCGACTTGAAATTTGGAATATTTATGAACATGGTGAACCTCTACAATCTGAAAGTATTTTAATTTATTAATATTAATTATAGAAAATGGCCAAAATGAAAGGGGGGCAAACTATAAATGTCAAGTTACTAGGTCATTTTTGTTGTGGAAAAAAATCGTTTTTGAAGGAAACTGTAAAAAAAATACCCCCCCCCCCCCCTATCTCCGAAGTTTACCAATGAAAATTTATGAAACTTTTACCAAATATGGCTACTATAATAAATATTATAGGAAAAATAAAATCGTAAACATATCTTGAAAACTTTTTTTTTAAATCTATAAAAAACTTTTCAGATTTTCATTTTGAATTTCACCACCCTTGCGGGTGTTTATTGTACCTGTAATGTTTACAGAAATCATCTTAACTATAACTATTGAAGTCGAATTGTCTTGATTTTCTTTGGACGTTGTTTAGTAATAAAATTGTATATTAAATATTACTTGTTATGTGGGAAATTGAGTCTTTAGGGATTTAGTCAAGTCTGTAGAGTTATATGAAGTAACATTTGATGATTCAACTATTGAAAGTTTGTACGTAACCCTCGGTGGGCGAGTCCGACTCGCACTTGGCCGGTTTTTATTTTTTGAAGTATGAAGTACCTACACCTACGTAAGTTTGTAAGTATAGGAAAATTATTATCTTTATTATTTATTCATTTATTTCCAAACAGGCTAAATTAATTTGTTAATAACATTATTATGACGGTTATAATTATATCGATAAACTAAATTCGGAAGGAAGCGTGATCTCGTTCATGAAGAAATTAAAAAGTGGCAACATCATCGTGCGTGTCCGTGCCGTCTTGTTTTCTCACTTATTGGTAAGAAAGGGACGACACGACGATTAGCTGTACTAGGTACCCACGAATGCTGCTAAATGTTGTATTTCTTTTAGATGGAAGAAATTCTCATGAACAGTACCATAACGCTACATTGTACGTTTTGACATTTCGTACTCAAACATTAAGACGCAACAGGAGCGAAAATGGAAAGGAACCCCGTTTCAAATTTGGAATTTTAGTTAAATATACTAGTGTTATTAACTAGATTTATCGAAAAAAAAATTGTCCATTGATCATTCAGTTAAAAGATATTGCTAAAAATCTTTAAAATCGATGTTCCGCTCTCGACTGCTTCCTCCTTCAAAACTTAGTTAATCGTAACGAAATTTGAGAATCTGAATAACAATTAAATAATCTGTGACAGATCGTTTAGTTTTTTTTGGCTGATTGTTACCAATTTTGCGTCACCGCACCCTTTTTGCGTCAAAATATAAATAATAATAATCTGTATTGAGAAAAACATTGCTCTATCTTAAAAAAAAAACCGGTCAAGTGCGAGTCGGACTCGCTGACCGAGGGTTCCGTACAAACTTTCAATAGTTGAATCATCAAAATGTTATTCATAGAACTCTACAGATTTGACTAAATCCCTCAAGACTCAATTTCCCACATAACAAGTAATATATTATTTTAATATACAATTTTATTGTTAGATAACGTCCAAATAAAATCAAGACTATTCGACTTCAATAGTTTACGACTTACGACATGTCGCAAGGACGCTCCTGAACCGACCTCATTATATCAGGAAAAACGCGATGTAGGAAATGAGCGTTCAACGTACAGCGACATCTATCGGCAAATTGAGTGAACTAATGCGCGCGAGTTAGTATGGAAGATGATTTTTATGGAATAATTGTTTATTGCGTAAACCGATTTTAACCATTTTGCTTCTATTTGAAAGCAGGTAGTTTCATTGTTATTTTGTTAAAAAATACAGGTACAATAAACACCCGCAAGGGTGTTGAAATTGAAAATGTAAATCTGAAAGGTTTTTTATAAATAAATAAAAAAGTTTTCAAGATACGTGTACGATTTTATTTTTCCTGTAATATTCATTTTAATAGCTATGTTTGGTGTAAATTTTATAAATTTATGTTGGTAAACTTCGGAGATAAGGGGGGGAACGGTATTTTTTTTTACATTTTCCTTCAAAAAACATTTTTTTCCACAACCAAAAAATTATAAAAAATAGTTTTGATATGTACAATTTGAGCTCTTTCTAACGATACCGCACTTGACCTAGTTACTTGAAATGTTCAGTTTGCCCGCCTTTCATTTTGGCCATTTTCTATCATTTATATTAATTAATTAAAAAAAAATACTTTCAACTTGTAGAGGTTCACAATGTTTATAACTATTCCAAATTTCATATCGATAGCATAAGTAGTTCTCGAGATATTTAACAATGTGACAGACGGACAGACAGACGGACAGAGTCGCACCATAAGGATTCCTGTTGTACCTTTTTGGGTACGGAACCCTAAAAACCAGGGATGAAATAGTCCAGAACATTTGTATGGAGAGTTGACCCCTCCAGCCCCTTTAGCACAACGAATCCGGACATCAAGCGCGACTTCAAGTATGGACTCGCGCGCGACAAGGCAAGTTGTGCTAAAGGGTCTGTTGCGTCTTAAGCTCTGCAAAGTAGAACTCAACTCAAGCCATATTTTTTTATACGTACGCTACGTACCGTAAATCTCGCAACCACCGTTCCAAGTGGGCTGGACAAAGGGCGCACGTACTTACAACCCGAACAAGTGAGACAAGTAGGGATTGCGTAATACTAACCATCCTCTGCAATCGTTTACTTATAATACGGGAGCCTCATATAAAATCTTGAACTCAGGTTATAGTTATAGCCCAGCTTTGTAGCTGTGTCTTTTTACGTTTGTCTAAAAGCGATGTGTTCGAAATAATAAGTAGAAATACTGAAATATCTAATTTTTGCTCTGCAGATACTAAATTTGCCAATGTAATATGGGCAGATTTTATTGTGTCTATTCATAAGTATTGTCTTGTCTTGTGTGTGATTAATGTTTAATGAATTTACTTGTATTTCAATTTATAAATCGTCATTCTCAATCATTTAGCACACAAAAATTCACCCACACACATTTTATAAAACGAGTTGCTCAACCCACCTGCATTTAAATTAAATAACATGTCCCCTTTTTTTCTCGCTACATAAAAATAGGCCATTTGTGAACCCCGACCAGAAAGAGAAAAATAATCTATAGGTACCATAAAATGGGCGCATGGCAATGGCGATTTAACTTTAATAAAAGTTAGTTTCTACGTACACGCTATTTTTTATATAATTAAGTCATTATGGGACAACCTGGTATAAAAAACAATTAATTAATTATTATTAAGTAATGTATTTTTTTTAATATTGGATATACTCGTAGTGGCCTGCGCTTACTCGTATTGTCTAATTTTATACTTTCTAGATATATCAAGGTAGCAAAATAGACGTAACCAAATATTGTGAGTAACAATTTGTGACATACATATTTGTTATCGTAAAAGTAAAAAACTTATTATTGCCACAGAAAGAATATTTCTTTATATATAACTATCAGCAATCAGCAAGGTCTTCTAGGTATCCAACTATCCACAAAGTGGTATCGTTAGGACCCGATTCCAAGCATTTTTTTCGGCCTTCGACGTAGGACCATAAATTGAGTTTTTCAAATTTTCAAGTTTTTTTTTTCGGCGAATCTGTTTGGAGTGCCCGCAAATGGCTTTACTATCTGCAATCTGCAAGGTCTTCTGAAAGTATCCACAAAGTGGCATCATTAGGACCCGATTCCAAGCAATTTTTTCGGCCTTCGAATTAGGACCATAATTTTTTATGACCTTACATACCGTCGTGTTTAGTAAGTTTTTGATTTCAAAAACATAAAAGTCATCGGCTATCGATTACTGTTAGGAAGACCTTCAAGATGCTCTGTGGAGCCTGATTGCGAATCGGCCATTATATTACTACTGCTGTATATATGATAGGATGAGGACATTGATGACATAATGTACAATATTCAAATTGAAATTATTTTTATAAATAATTTATTAAGAAATTGGACGATTAAAATGTTATAATAATGCATGCATCGTATTAAAAAACTTTGTATATATTTTGAAGTGATATTAAGGAATAAATGGCTTTTTTTATTTTATATATATATAAGTTACAAATGTAAGATAGGTACAACATTCTGAAGATATCAGGAACCTACATTACATGATTACATTAATTAGAAGCTCGTCATAATATTTCCGTATCATGCCACATTTCGTGTGTTAATTTAACGTACCTCTTCAAACATTCCATGCTCAGGGTAAATTAGGTAATTTCAGCGTCAAAGTATGCCGCAGTTGTTGACGCGATCCGATGTATGTCAGGTCACAGCGACTGGGCGTCATCCGAATTAATTTTATTGAAACATCAGAATGTAGCTCGCCTCAAATCACAAGTTGGTACTTTTATACGTGAATGTATGCTCTGTATACCATAGTTAATACACTGATAGAGAGATAAACATGTCAAAAGTAGAAGGTAAAAGGTTCCTTTTTTGCAATTTTGCTGTCGCAAACCTTTAGTTTAGAAGAAAGGGGACGATCGTTTTTCCACGAGTGTCATAGGTACTTATTATGAGAGCTAGAATCAGAACGTGATCAGAACTCAGACGCATTACCATTACGAGTTTTTCGTCCCAGTGCAGGTAGATCTATAAATGTTGTATATACAATACATGTTGTACCATACAGGTACATGTACTGTACATCATTACATCATATCATTACATATTTTCTTTAGAATAAAAAGAGCTAACTAAACTTTAGTCTATGTAAAATTGAACAAAATAATATGACATTTGATGATTGATAGAGGCATCATGTCCATAAAATATTGCCTGTAATAAAAATTACAATCTGTATGGCGACACCGCCTCACAGTCACAGCGCACTCTAATGAGTCACTCTTTGCCCCGTCCAGATTAGGTGAATCGATTACGTATTTTTTGATCGAATTCAATACTTATATATTAAGTATTCGTATTTCGTATTTGGTGGGCCATTTCAGAATATTTTTAGAATTAACTAACTATTGGACGTAACGTGACCCCGAATACAGCGACAAATTCGCTCGAGTCCTTTTAACTTTTACCGAATCTGTGTTCTGGGGTGTCGTTTGTCTCATCATCATCATCCCGGTCGTTTGTCTATGTTAATGTATTTAGCCTTAATAATGATTGGATATTTGCAAACCGAATAACTGGTTATTGGCGCCGCTCTATAATATTTTATTTACAATTTCAAGCTGAAAATGAGTGAGGAATTAAAAAAAAGAAGTTGCGTAGATATAATAATATAGGTGTCCTTTGCTAGTTTATATGTAGATGGAAGTTGTTGGTTACGTGCGTGTAATGGCGGCGCTTGACGATATAAGTCTCCCGCGGAACTGGGTCAGTGGGTCAGAGGCGAGGTCCATTGATAGCACCGCCTGCTAATGTCGTTCCTCGAACTACCTACTAATATTTATCCATTGTAATACTCTTGTTTCTTCTAACAAATCCTGTAATTTACGTTTATGTTCAAATATTACATTTGACATTTCTATAAATTGGTCCTACTTTCATGAATTACTATTTGCATGTTCTTCAGCTTTCGGCGTAGGTAAGTATCTCCTTTTAGTGGTAAACTTTAAATAATAATTCACTTTTTGCTATTTTGTACATATTTATAATACTTACTTAATAAATATCGTTATAAACGGCAATGAACCAATATCGTGAATTATTAATGTTTATAATATCATCGGGATGAACCTTACTGTCATGTAATTTACAGTCTAATTAATTTAATAGCTAGGTAAAAAACAGCAATCTATAAGGCTGTGAGTGCTCAACAAACACTTTAGTGTGCGTGCCTCAAGTTATTTGTTCTATTTTAATGTTACTCGAACGCACCAACCTTGCCCTACATTCAAGATTACAATTAAAATAAAAAGGTACACACGAAACGCAGCCTTCTTGCCCTCGTTTAAATTATGTTTTCAAGTTGCTTTGGAAAAACTAGGTAGACAATAATGACTTAATGTTAACACTTTATAACCAAATTTATAAGGACGAGTATTTTAACACGTTATACATACTTATATATACACTGTACAATCTTATGTGTATATTTGACAGGTTAAATGAAACTTGAACGTGGTCATGTTTGCGTGTTTAGTAATAAGTAGTGAATAAAGATATACATAAGTATACAATTATTACATATATCAAAATGCAAGAATATATATGTAATTATTGTCCATAAGTTCAGATAAAATCTACATAGTAATAATTAGGGCCGAATACCTGGTCTATTGACTGCCAGGGTAAACGTTTTCCAGGCACTCAATGACATTTCACCATCGCCCTTCCTCTCGTAAGAGTCGTAGGTCGTCAAGTCGACTTATCGACTATGGGATATGGGTTCAATTGTGGTGTTGGCGTGCGCGAGCAACCTGTCAATGTATCCATTAAATAATATTTGATATCTAAGTACCTACAAGTTGTTTTTCATTATTATATTAAAATATCGAGATCGAGAGAAACGGTTATAATCCCAAGACGGCCTATTTTCCCCCACCTAAAACCGTAAAATAATAAGTGCTAGAAGGAGGAAAGGAGGATTTTGTGCAATTTGATTCCACCAAAAACATTATCATGTAAAATGTTGCCAATATGTAATGTAAGATAACCGTAAGGCTCACACTGTCAAATTTCATGAAGAGCTGACTTTCTCACTGTACAAGCTCCTTACTACACGAACTCCAAATAGGTATATGTGGCTTGGCAGCTTCGTGACGGTGCTGTTACACGGGCAATACAATGACCAGGCCAGCAATCTACATACCATTGCCGCGTTTATTCAATACGCACCAACTAACTATGGAGCAAAGGCAGCAATGGTATGGTATGTGAATTGCTGGCAATTGTGTTGCCCGTGTAACAGCACCCTTAAACAATTATTTTTGTATGTATGAAGGTTTGTATGGTTACACAGATTATATGCAAGTTTTCACCTACTTCTCTTACTAAGGTGAAGCTGAAACTTACGTAAATCAGATAACAATGCTAAATTGTGGAGCTGACCTGATGCCATATGGAGACAGGAGGTAGCCATAGGAACTCCGTGATAAAACAACGTAACTTAATTTTGTCTCGACTGTCGAAGAGTATAGAAGATAGGATAAAAGCTTGTAAGTACTAAAATGATTTTGTTAAAAATATTTTGAAGCCAATTCGGTTAGATTTAACAATACCGTCGATGTCAAGATGTTACTGGTTCACAAGGTAATTTACTTACATACATCTGACTGTACTTGATAATAATGCAACTTACCCACGAGTATTTTAGTGATGTTTTTAATCATACCTACCTACTTATCTATAAAATATCTAATCTAAACCATAACAAAAATAATAATACATGCGTTTGAGCTCAGAATACAAATATCTCGCTGCGTAGGTAGGTACTTAACCCAGTATTAGGAAACAACAAACGGAAAGAAACAATTTTATCAGACAGATTAACCAGTGCAGTGCAGACTGTAATTCAAAAGCCCACTTGTCGGAATCCAAACAGAATCAGCGTTCGCCCTACTTCCATAAATACTTGTGAACACTTGCAACAACGCGTCATTGACAGTCTGCGTAATATCATCTAGAACGAATCCAAACTAGTTCGATCTGTATGGCCCTGCGGCGATTCACTCTTACGATCTTACGTCAGGCAGCCGGTTACTTCACATCAGAGCAGCAGCCAGCGTCAGCTGCAGACTGCAGCGCTCCGCATCGCGCCAACCTGCCCTACTGACATCGAATGAAATCAAAAACGTTGCCGACCACAACTGAATACAAACGACGTCACATCACTAGCACTACTCTACGGCCTCAGTAGTGCGATGCATGATTACTACGTATATGTATAACAGTCTATTTAGGACTGCTGGTAAACTTCTCAAAACACGTTCTGCTTGCTATTATCTACGTCTACGACATACAATTTAGTTTAACACTATATTTCACACGACCAGTCGGCCAATTCCATGGCAGGATAGCGCGAAAAAACAATACGACGCGACGTTGCCACATCGTGCAACCGAGCGTACGAGCAGGTAGCCACCACATTGCATACAACATTATGTAGATGTATGTATTATTATACAACACTTGTCTCTTTTGACTAAAGACTTGTAAATAATTTTCTCTCAGGCAGGCCTCATGAACCCTAAAACATGCGCCAATTAGAGCTTCTAAATCTAAAGAGTTACAAAAACATACATTCTATTACTATTATGATCTGATTCCAATTGGGATGCGAGATTATACATACACAACATTAAAATATAAACGATAAAGAGTTTTTCAGATGAATGTTGGTTTGAATTCTTGATATTGTATATACAGAAATTGTAATATTACATCCGGTTCGAACGAATGAGATAGTTTTCTCAGAAGATACTTATAAGATTATAAGAATTATAGGATTAAACGTACTTACCGGTAGAAGGATCCACAAACGCGACCTGGATATCTATATCTAAATGCTCTGTAGGTTTAGGGTCTGTGGAGCTCATAATATCGTACTCCACTGGCACTTCCGTCACGAGCTCGCTTTTCGGCTGGCTCGTGGAGGCGGCCAAACTCTGCGTAACACTCATTTTCGGAGCGTCTTCGTGCATCGTAAAAGAACGATACTACGAGGCCTCCGAATTATATCTAAGTAATTTATTTACTTCACTCACGGCGTAAAACAGTCTATTCTATGTCTCAAAATCGCTTATAAACGAAATGTAGGTCTCTGGGCCACTTCACGTATACTTTGGTATTCCGACATAACATAACTTGATACAATTCAATGGAGCTACCGTACTCATGACTGACATTGAAATAAATCGGTAAAGGGCAGTAGGAAATTAACCTAATTTTAAGCAAAAGTGTGTCATGACCTAAATACAAAAAAAAGTCGTAAATTACAGATTTAAATTGTAATAATTGTTTTAACACTAAAATGTATACCTTCTTTTACTAATAACTTCAATAAAAAACATGTGATGTGTGTAAATTAATTTTGTTATCCTTATCGTACTCCTTGTAACATAAAATCAATGTATGTATAATACAGACAAAATTACTAGGTTTGCTTATGAATACGTTGCGTTGTGTAATAAATGACCGTTTCTATTGCACAATCCTTTCACAAGGGCTCCGAAACTAGGTCATTCTTTATGAGTTGAATAGCTAACTGGCACCGAATGTTTTCATTAGTTAAAAGAATAGTTTTTTTATTTTTACAAAATAATATTTTTTTCTGATATGCTGAAGGTAGTTAAATGAAATAAATAAAGGAATATACATCTTTAAGAAACTAATTTGGTAATAAGCATCCGGTTTCAGTGGCTCTATCTAGCTCATGTCTGTCACATCTTCGTTTGCCTGTGTATAATGAAGTACAAGCCAAACCCACTAGAGGGCGCTTTTATAAAGTTGCTTTTGAAAGTGATGGAGATTGATGACGACGGATAAAAATAGACGACATAATAAATTATTTATTTATTTATTATAAATTATAATTCAATTACGGTAAAACTATCCTCGACTGAGTATTATTCTCATAACATAATAGTATATCAGCGCAACAAGCAACATAAAATCATGCAAATAAAATAAGTCCGTATTCGAACAATATTCAAAAGATTTTAGGACTGTTCGAATATTAAGTAAGGTACAGCGGGGTAAATCTCGACTGGGGGACAATTGTAACTAATCCATTTTCTCCATTATTACACTATGATGTTGACTTCTACATGACTACATGACATGTATCCACTGAACACGCCTACCATATATAACCGATGGACACTCTATCAAGCACGGATCCAGCATCGTGCCCAGAGGGGGGTCACGTGGTAAAGGACCAGGCCCCGAGGGGGGGACTTTATCCATCTATACGGAGTTACATATGTCTTTGCTTGTCTAGAAGTCTTAGAAGTATAGGTACTAATGAACATTGTTTATAGCGCCATCTCTCGGTGAATTTGCTAACTAATTTGCGCAGTGTCTCCTCAGTACATTTTGTATAATAGGAAAGACGTAAGACGCGTCCGCGGCGCCACGCCCGCTCCGCGTCTTAAGTCCGTTCCGCATCTTACGACGAGCGTCACCTGAGTGTGGGTTGCCGCTTAAACTGTGTCTGTACCTACTGAGCTTCTGCCCAACCAACATTATTTCATATAGGAAAATAAAACAGCTTATGCTTATACAACAAATACAAAATGCATTTTTTCTACTCCCGTACTGATATTCGTCATTTACAGGTCGTGTATAGATTTTTAAAACCCTACATAATAGTACATTACGATACAAGTGCGTAAAAAAGAAAGTTCGAAACGAGTGGCGATAAATCGACACGAGTTACGAATTTCCTTTTCGCACGTGTATCGTACGACGTTTTTCAGTACAGATGAGCATCCGAAGTTTCGACCTGGCATTATAATGAACCACTTCTCGAACTAGTGCGTAAAAAAACGACCATCTGTACTGAAATAGTACATTACGATACAAGTGCGTAAAAAAGGAAGTTCGAAACGAGTGGCGATAAATTAAAACACGACCGAAGGGAGTGTTTTAAATCGACACGAGTTGCGAATTTTCTTTTTACACGAGTATCGTACGACGTTTTTCAGTACAGATGAGCTTCCGAAGTTTCGACCTGTTATATAATGAACCACTTCTCGCACTAGTGCGTTAAAAAAAACACCATCTGTACTGAAAAAGTCTATTCTCCAAAGCCAGCCCCGGCCGGCTTCCTCACACCCACGCAGTAATGGAAATGGACTAAAAGACACACCACACCTTCCTCATTTTCTCAAGGATGAAACTTTGGGAAAACGTAAGAGTTCGTATCGACGTTTAATATCTGCATATTACCCAGTTCGGCCCGTCGGCCATTTTTTTGCTATAAGTTTTTTTTTCAAAAACACTAACTTTCCTTAAATTCTCAAGGCTGATTTTTATTATGTAATAGAAAAGACTAAGGATTTGATAATCATCATTTCCTGAACATTTCCGTCGGCCTTAACTTTTGTCAGACGCTTGAAAATATTTCTGACTTACTCTAATTTCTCAAGTTGCGGTCTTTATTAGGTACACGCCACTCGCCTTTTCTGACGTCCTTTAAACGCCGGTTGCATAAATCTATATATTATATTGTTTCAAGATCAAGAGTGACATTGAAGAAAACATCAACTTTGGTAAACAACTTTTTTATAAAAAATACAGTAAAACATTTATATTCAGCGCTCATTATAAATACAGTCCATTTGAAATATAGAATATGACAAAGGTACACAATTTACACCACATCGAAAACAATCGCAGCTAAATAAAGGATAACAAACTTGACTCAGTCAATCAAGAAAGTTTATTTGTTGAATGCAAAGTTTAGGCCTGATCCTTGGCCGAGGTGATGACCTCTCTGGAGATGATGAGCCTCTGGATCTGGGAGGTGCCCTCGTATATCTGGTAGATCTTGGCGTCGCGCATGAGCTTTTCGACGGGGTACTCGGTGTTGAAGCCGTTGCCGCCGAAGATTTGGACGGCGTCGGTGGCGTTTTTGTTCGCGACTTCCGATGCGTGGCATTTGGCTACTGACGCGATCACCGTGTTCCTAAAACCTGGTGAACAATACAATAATAATAACTGAATCAGTATTATACACTTTAAGAAACTTCGGGGTGTCATGGGTAGTTAAGCAGTTTAAGCACATTTACTTAACTAATCATTATGATGCTACTAAAAAAGCTGAAATAATATAAATAAATAATAAATTACCAAAAATTAAGTTAAGCTAAACTTTGTCTGATGTGATTAATAGAAAAAAGGCTATATTATATTTAACTCTCGACTACGAAAATTTTAATTATAATAAAGTAAACATGCCAGTGTTAGGTATCCTATGGTCGACGATCTAGGGATTCCGAACACACTATAATAGGCGAGACGACTAAAAAAAACTAATTAGTCCGTCAGTTAGATTATCAAAGAATTTTAGACACGAACGAAAAATGACGACGGTACAGTGCGTTGAAGTTTCACGTGACGTCACGCCTAGGTACAATTTTTACTTAGAAGTGACTTCACAAGCCCCCACTCCGGAACTTTGATGCTCCATATCTTTCTATTTTTTCATTAAATAGAAAAAACGAAAAATATGTGTTCAGTATTTTTGGACGATCTAACTGGTAATGCCATTTTTTTATGTAGTCGTCATCCCTGTTACCAAAGACATATGTAACTCCGTATAGACAGGTAAAGTCTAAGAAAAAAACGTACCTCAGTACCAAAGAGGATCGAGTATTATAGAGAGTTACTGTCGAAGTAAAATGTGTAATCACAGTGCATAGACTGCCATCTCGACACAGGCTTGAAACTTTTGAACCTCAGTTTTGACAATTTGGCCCATATTCTTAGCTTGATATGTTTTCAAATGTCAAATATTAATATTAGCGCCATCTAGCTGAGCGTACCCGAAAGGTGCCATCTAGGCCACCGTACCTTTTTCTGTATGGTACTGAGGTACGTTTTTTTCTTAGACTTTATCTGTCTATACGTAGTTATATATGTCTTTGCTCAGTACCATACAGAAAAAGGTACGGTGACCTACGTATAGATGGCGATACACCTTTGGGGAACGCTCGGCTAGGTGGCGCTAATATTAATATTTGACATTTTAACACATATCATGAATATGGGCCAAATTGTCAAAACTGAGGTTCAAAAGTTTTAAGCTTGTGTCGAGAGATGGCAGTCTAGCATTGTGATTATACATTTTACTTTGACAGTATCTCTCTATAATACTCGATCCTCTTTGCCATGCCTATTACATATAAACAAGTATTTAGTAACCTAAATAACTGCTGAGGAGCTGTAGGGTTAGCACGTGATTGTCGCAAGTGTATGTCGCCGCGAGATAGACTACCAGCCCGTATGCCATTAATACAATTAGAAGACGTGATCTATCTCGCGGCAATCTTGTGCTAATCCTGCTGGCGGTGGCTTGAGGAGAGCTGCCTCGTTTTATCACGCAAAGTAATTGTCGATTTGCCAGTAAAACTAACCATGGTCGACGAGCCACGCCGCCCGCTGCCACGCCAGGCGGGAGGTCTCCACGCCCATGGCCATGTCGGCGAGCATGAAGGCCACGGCCTGGTGCTTGGCGATGGGCACGCCGAACGTCTTGCGCTCCAGCGAGTACTTCGTGGCCTCGTGTAGCGCGCGGTTGGCCAGCCCTGTGGCTCCTGACGCTACCTGCAATTATAACGTTACAAGTCAAATGTACGGCTCATGTCAGAGTAGAAGTCGCAAAAGTGCTCAGTCGTCTTAAATTATAGTTCCAAATCTCTCCGATGGCGCTAGGGGACCACCACTGGAATGACATGAAATTAGAAGATCTCTGTTCGCGATCTGAAATTTGCTCACGAAAGGTTTGCAGCGCCACCTAGTTATGGTTTTATATGTGCCATTCTCAAACATAAAGATGATCTACACCCCTTAGTATGGCTATTTATTTAAAGTTCGAAAAATCTATGTCGATAAAGTCAGGCCATTAAGTAATGTGTGTGACCATTGGCCGATTTTTGTCTAACCTCTTAAATGCGACTTTAGTCTGACGTCTTTATAAGTATAATAACTGCCAATGGGAATAAGAAACAGTCCCAATCCCAAGTGTTGTGTGTGTTATAGTTGCGCACATTGCCAGAATTGATTTCTTAATGAAATTAAGGGCGGTGGTAATTATTATGAACTAAAAAAGTGTTTCAAACTTTAGATGAATTGCGTCACTTTTGTTTTGCCGCGATAATTTCGGGCATATTACAAATTGCTGATTCAAAATAATGCAGTACCCAATGGTCAGTAGGTAGACTTTCTACTAGGGTTTGCTCCCGGGAAATACCGGTACCGAAAGTACCGGGAATTCCCGGGATTTTTGGCCAAGCAAAGAACCGGGAAATCAACTTGAAAAATCCCGGTACTTTCGGTACTTTCGGGAAATATTTTTTAGTGACATTTTGTGCTACAAAATTTATTTATTTCTGTTTATATTATTTAAACAGTTAAAAAATAGGCGTAGACACAGTAACTCGCTCTTAATCACTATTTAAAAGCGTGTGGCAGTGGCAGCCTGGCAGCCGTAGCCACCGCGATACCCTAGCTAGCCCCACTAGCCAGTTCAGTAGTCGAGTTTTGTATTTTTGGTGAAAGTTTGTTATATTAATTTGTGTATTTATTTTTCCTCTCTCTATCTCATTTGACTCATTTCTCTGCATGTTAAAACTGTATTCGCAAATTTTGCGATAGACTCAAAAACTACTAAACGGATATTTATGCGTTTTTCACCTATATATGAATAGAGTGATTCTTGCGGAATGTTTAAGGTTTTCTTATTATAAATTGATTATCAAAACATGACTGTGTGTATAAATGTGCTAAAAGTCGGTAAAAATCACGCTGCTTAAGAGCTTTAATCGAAACCCTGCTCGTACGTACCGATCGACTTATAACAAAATAATGTATTATGGTGGAATTGTCGCTCTGGCTTATGTGTAACTTTTAATGATAACTGCTATAAACATGCTTAACTTTAAAAAAATGTTTACATATATTGTGATATTACGGTATTCCACAGAAATTTCCAGAAAGTGGTTAATTTTCTCGAGAACGATCCCTCTGACTAGCAAAAAAATAGTGCACCATCTCAAATGTTTTGTTTCCTTTAGTTTACATTCTTTGATTCAAATTACATGTTTGGGGAATTTTGAGGTTTTACTGCCGGTCTATAATCAAGTATTATATTTCTTTAATAGTATTTGTCTTATTTCTTTTACTAAGCGACTCCCAGTAATGGCAGATCGCTTAATCGGAGCAATGTATTGCAACGGTAACCATTGGTGCCTATGGTTGCCAGATAGTCGGGTTTAGGCGGAATTCTTCACGATTTTTTTTTTGTTGTTGCACGGTATAATCTCACTATGAAAAAGACTATGAAATAAAAAAAGGCAGATAAAATAATACGCCGAGCGCAGCTGGTGCGGTTCGGTTATGGTAATATATTAATAAAGGATGTAAAATGCCAAAAAATATGTTGTTTTATTTGAAAAATCGAAAAAATTTGACCAGTCCCGAAAGTACCGAAAATCCCGGGAAATCCCGGTTCCATATTACTTCGGTACCGAAAATCCCGGTTCTTTAAAACAGTACCGGTACTGCAATCCCTACTTTCTACGCTTCCTTCACTGTGAAATGTCTCAGACCTAGAATGAAAAGTAAGCACTGTTAACGTGTCTTTCCTTAGGCCAATCGTATCAGTAGCTAAAGTAAAATCCATAATCCTACGGACCAAATTGACAAGTAAGTGTGAACAAATGTTGCCACAGTTTGGCGAGTGTCGTTCTTATCGATATTAAAATTATTATTACATCGTAGATTTAAGGTGCACCCAGACGGGACAATGAAATTGGCAATTTGATCGGCTAATCAATATACCAACTTTTTCTGTGATTTCAACAGATCAAAAGGTCTGTAGACCCCTAATTAGAGATATTTTTTTATTTCAAAGCAGCAATAATATTATTCGAAAATTATATAGATATTTATGATATACTTGCCACAGCGTGACGGATACTTTATTATCGTCGGACATGGTATTTTATTTTTTACCTATACAGGCTCGGAAACCTTTTTATGTTTTAAAACTAGTGGGTAAAAACGCATGGTATCCATCCTCTACCTCGAAGATACATAGAACAAACCAAAATGTGTACCTCTTATTTGAAACTAATATACTTATTCTTGATTTAAACTTGTCTGTTGTATGTACTTTACAAATTGTCGATATATTGTTATCGACATATACCTTCCCTATTTTTATTTTGCTGTTCCTGGTATCACTTTACCTGTCAGTCACTTGTCAATTTAGTCCGTAGGATTATGGTTTTTACTTTATGTAGATACAGAGCACGTTTTATAAG